>NW_013952940.1:78350-83093 GCF_001266775.1 Austrofundulus limnaeus
CGTAGTATATGGTATCATATCATATATCGTATTGTATCATATCATATCATATCGTATCATATCATATATCATATCATATCGTATCATATCATATATCATATCATATCGTATCATATCGTAGTATATGGTATCTTATTGTATAGTTATATACTGAAGCAAATAGTTTTGTATCATACTGTAGTGTAGTAATAATCAGATAGTATTGTATCAAACCGTATCGCGGTGATATATTGTTTCATATAGTATTACTGTATTGTAGTAATAATGTTACAAATATCGAATTGTATTGAACTGTATCATGGTAATAATACATTATATAATATAGTCTTGTTTTCTATCGTACTGTATCGTAATATATTGTATCAAAAGTATTGTATTGTATCATATCATACTGTATTGTGGTAAAAATACTGTAAAGTAAAACATATAATACTGTATCAAATCATATTGTGCTGTATCAAAGTAATAATGAATTATATCACATAGTATCATATCCTAGTGCACAGTAATAGTATTTGTATTGATCATGTTGCAATAATATGTTGTATCACATAATACTTAACCACAAGTATTGTAGTAATAGTAGCTTTGTATCATGTTATATTACATCGTATTGTAGTGTACAGTATCTTCTTGTATTTGTTTTATAATATAGTGTATCATATAGTAACTGTATATTGTATCCTGTCTAGTTGTGTTTTCTGCCACATTTTGGCTTTAAATTAAGTAAAAAAAACACCAGTTATCATTTTATCTTCTAAACCAAGACAGGTTTTTAGTTTTAAGTGTATTTTAATAAAAAAAATAGTTGAGTATAAATATGTTATTTTGCTGAGTTTTTGTAAAACTTTTGATTTTCTGTTTTTTTTATTAGTATTAAAAAGATGTTTTTATGGCTCAAACTGCCATGTATTAATGATTGTTTTTTGGTTTTCAGGAGAAGTAAAATAATCTTCATTTAACCCGAAGGAATCATCCAGATATTTAGTGTCTTTAACTGTCTCTTCACACATTCAAAACCTGCTGACAGAGCAGCCATTAAGTCAGGTGATATTTGTTTAAAATTTGACTTTAAATATGCGATCTTTATTAATCTGTCTCACTGATTTATAAACTACTGCTTTCTGAATCATCGAGGAAACGCTCTATTAAAATACCATTTACAATGAATTAGAGCAGCTTTTATTTTAACCAACCAAAAGTTTTCTTGAAAATACCTTGGCTTGCAAACAAGGGATTTAATAACCTGACAAGATGAAGTAGAGCAGATGGAGTAATCACACTGACTCTACTGCTCCAGTAGTTTCTCAGATATATTGATACACTGTTCTGAAATGCAGGTCTGCACTTGATGTAAACAAAGATCTTCTATTGAGACGTGTTCATCAGCAGATGTCAAGGTAAATAAGAACGCATCAAAACTGTTGGACTTCTTGAGCTTAAACAACGATAGAAAAAGCTGCAGTCCTTGCGACGCGCTAACAAAGCTAGCAAGTAAAAGTCATGTCTGCCTCTTGGGGAGCCACCCACAAACACCACCTAACGACCCCACCCCAACCTCCATTTGCCCCTCCAACTCAGCATTAAAGAGGTCACGACTTCTTTGATGTCTGTTCAAAACACTGGAATGACTAGAGTGTGATGAAGAAGCTCGAGACTTTCGTCACGTTTAATAAAAGACCACCAACTGTGTCTCCTCCTGACCAGCTGGGAGTTTTATCTTCCAACAGCTCGAACCGTAAACATTTCAACTTCCAGGAAGCAGGTTTGCTCAGAGGGAACAGGTGCAGGTCCAGATCCACCTGAGATAAATGTTTCTGTTGCCTTCTGGGGACGATAACTCACCTGAACTACAACGGCAGGCCTTGTTTTCATCAGGCAGAAACGAGGTTCTGTTTGCTTTGACACATTTCTGTTGTAGAATCATTTCTGTGTGACTGATGTTGTTTTTGTCTGGAGGAGAAACGGGGCTGAAAACACAAAGTTGGAGGTCGAGGCAGATGGTCTCCTGTCCTGAGCCTGGTTCTGCTGGAGGTTTCTTCCTGATTAGCAGGGAGTTTTTCCTCTCCACCGTTTGCTCAGGATGGGAGACTGTGATGAAGTGATTCAACACAATCTGCTGCTTTCTTCTTTACATTGTTCTTTTTATGTACAGTGCCCTGAGACAACGMATGTTGGGACTTGGAGCTATATAAATAAACTTGAACTTGAGGTCTTGAGATGATTTTCAGAAAACCTAAAATAAAAGGCCTACGGCCCACGTTGTCTGCAGCCAGTGTCGGCCGTGGTCCACGAACTGAGACAGCCACGTCTTCCGTCTCTCCCTCCCGAAGACTGGTGGGACTGACACAAACCTGTTGATGCTAACTACTTAGCTGTTAGCGGACTTGTATATAAATCCATTTGTTTAGAGTTGGTTCTAAGTTTTCATCATCGCTTTATTATTGTCCCTTTAGGGAAATTTTCCTTGCAGCAAGGTGAAGAAATACGAACACAATCACAGAAGAAAACAATCACAATAATCATACTATGACCTAAGCAAAACAATTAAAACAGTAAAAAAACTAGAAGCACTGGGAGAGTGCAAACCTCCACCAAGTCCAATTTCCTCCATCCTGTAAGAGTTAACGCACAAAAGCAGAGATGGAAACACATTTACTGAACAAGTTCTGACGTAGTGAACATTTAAGCAGCAGTATGCACGGGATTTCTTCCCAGTAGAGTCCAATGTGGAAAAAAAACAGTCAGACTCATCACCCGACGTTATTCATTGTCAAACTCAGGGGTGTCACTAGGTTTTAAGGACAAGGGGGGCTTAGCCCCCAGGAGATGCACAGAATTTATGTATATATTAGTCGTGTGTGTGGGGGAGTACTCTATATGAACAAGTGGAATGGACAACGACGCACCAAAGAGGATCTCTACCTTACACTATAAATTAAAGGGAAACTGACAGATTTATGATCATATATTTTAGTTAATAATGAAATATTAAATGGTTATTTATGGGGGRTCCAGCCCCCCTAAAATAGGCCTAGTGACGCCACTGGTCAAACTGGTGTGGGATTAAGCTCCTAAGTTTTCATCAGTCACATTTCACCATGTAAAACGTCTGTTTTATGCCCTCCACTCCACTCCTCTTCCTCGGTTCTTCATCTCAGCTAAGCTCTGGAATCAGAGCTAGCTTCCTCCAGTCAAACGATGACTCGTTTTGACACACAGAGTTACAACACTACTCCAAACACTGCACACACACTCACACACTCCAACACACATCTGTTCTAAAAGGTAACCCGCTACCAGCTTCCAAAATGCCGAAATCATTCCATTCTCCTCCCCTCCCCGAAGGCCAGAAGTGATGTTTTTAAAAGCCTACCGACAATGTGGTGGGTTTGAGGAAATGGGACAAATAGGTTTCATGGTGCAGTCACGAAACGTTCTGTAAATGCGCAGCAAATGCGTAAAAATGCGCACATTATGGCAAAAATTCTTCATCARTAAATCTGGTTTTATTTGGAAGTAAATAAAAAATACAACGTTTAAGTCTGCGCTGTCCAATCCAGTTCAAATGAACACTGAAAGCTCTCACTGTTTTTTACAGAAGCCCTGTGAAAGCATCACAGCTTTCGACCTCAGAGAGTTAAAAGAAAATAAAATTCCTGTATCCGCATCGTGATCCGGAACATCACCAAAATTTAATGGTGTGTTCTTTGGGCGGTTACACACATGTGTTGTAAATGTCATGACAATCRGTCCACATGATTTTGAGTAATGTTGTCCACAGACAGACAGACAAATGTGACCGAAAATATTACCTCGCCCTTTCCGGAGGTAATAATTGAATAAAACAGGCTTAATGACAAAATTAAGCTTYATTACCTTTAAAATTTATCTGAACCATCATAAAAACTCGTTCATCCTGGCTGATGAACGAGTTTTTCCTCTTAAATCTCTTTCATTGGTAGTGGTTCAAATTCACCCTGAAGTGGGTGATTTGGAGAGAGTGGATAATGACTTCAGCCCTTCGCAGAAGTCTCTTTAAAAAGGTTTTTATTAGATCAGGCAATCTTATATAATTTTGCTGGCTACTTTTAGTTTGTTAAAGCCTGTTCTTGTTTCCTACTGACAGACTGCCAAACCAGGTGATAAAAGCTAAAGTGAGGACAGATTTAATCAGGGAGTTATAAAAAATGTAGTCATCAATTTCTTGCACACTTATTTATTTTGCGTAGAAAGTGCAGTCTCTGATTAGCTTCTTTATTAACTMTATCCGAATAATGACAGCTTCTTGTCAACGTCAAAATTTTGAATCTGTTTGTGTCGACTCGTAAACAAGTTCTTGTTGAATTCACTTGTCAGAAACACCTGTGTTCAGGTAGAGTCATGAGCCCGCTGTTTTATTTTTTTGTSGCTCGGAAGCAGAGAGGTTTGGGAAGCGCAGGTGTGTGTTGGTAAGAGCGCAAACATTGATCAGAATCGTTGACTTCTCTCATGCAACCATTGTTGTCAGATTAAAGTTCCACTTTTTGTCTCTGCTGCTGGTTCCTGGTTTTTTGTGTTGCGGCTGGCTGAGGTCCTCAGCCTCTGGGCAGTCAGAACAGCCTGAGGGGGGGTGACCCAAAAACTGAATTCAACCGTCACACGCAAACACACACACGCACAGTCTATGTTTTTCTAGCCTCATAAAGACTTTGCATCGACTTCCACTAAGTTTTCATTAATTTCTCTAGTCTTACCCTAAAC
>NW_013952940.1:83399-84626 GCF_001266775.1 Austrofundulus limnaeus
CAGGGTTTTCCAGAAACTACATACAGTATTTTTATGTTTACATGAATCTGGTCTTTTCATTTGTCCTGATGTGTAAAAATAATAAGAAATAATAAAATTCACAATATATTTTTTAGTTTTATAATGTCACCTCCAGTGGCCGCAAAGGTTCCCAAAAAGGCCATGAAAAGGCCCATAGACCACGAGTTGATGATCACAGTTGTAGCGGCTCCAAACACATTTTATCAGTGAAACAAGGAGCAGAAATGGCTCTTTTGATCATAAAGGTTGCAGACCCCTGCCCTAAACCTGACCCCAAAAACAGCATTAACACTCATGGGGCTCACAAGGCCAAAAATGGCCCAACCTGGTCCTCAGAAGGTAACAAACACATGTGCACACACACACTGCTTCATAAGAGTCCAGTCACCATGAGTGTTTGGTGCTCTCATCAAATAGAAAATGTTTTCAAATTGCAAATCTGAAAATTACCCTCATTYTCCAAACAAATATTGTCAAATTAAAGATGAAATAAATACACAACTGTTCCCAGTTTGAAGGTGGTGGCAAGGTGTGTGAAGTTGAAACGTCCTTACCTGTCTGCTCTGCTGAAGCCTCTGACTGCTCCGCCGTGTCCGAGCTCATCTTAATATCTATAACGATAAAAAAACAGCTGATTTTCCTACAGGTTTCTAACTTTACTCAGGGCCGTCCAGGAAAGGGATTCTGATCCCTCTGAGCAGGACATCACTGGACCTGAACCCTGCCTTGAAGGCTCGCAGGTAACGGGACTCACCTGAGGTGGAGCTGGCTCTTGTTGCTCCTGCTGCTGCTGCTTCTTTTGCGTTGTCTGTTCAGGAGGAAGCGAGTGTCGGGATGAAAAGTTTTGGGAATCCACGACTGCTCAGGAGCATTTTCCTGAGTGAGGCGCTCACCTCTGCAGTTCACCCTGCGCCGCCTGAGGAGCTGATTTGCATGAGTCTGTGTGTGTCCTATCCAGTCTCAGAGCGTTTGCATAAAACAACAATAGGGTTAGTGCAGAAATACAGTGTGTGTGTGTGTGTGTATGTATGTATATGTGTGTGTGTGTGTGTGTGTGTGTTCACACCAAAAATAAATAAAATAAAGGCAGAGTGGAGTCATCCTTGTGGTTACTTTGGATAAGAAGCTGTTGTTTGTATTATTCCTGAGATCAGTGTGTGTGTGTGTGTGTGTGTGTGTGTGTGTGTGTGTGTGTGTGTGTGTGTG
>NW_013952940.1:92365-93990 GCF_001266775.1 Austrofundulus limnaeus
GGACTTAATTTGTCTTATTGGTTACAATAATACATAAATATTTGGTCTGAATTCTAATTTTATGTCATTTTAATGAGGAATTTTTGATGTCCTTATAAAGCTGAAACCTCAAATTATATTTAAATATTAAGATTTCCCAGCTAAAAAGAAACTAAACTTTGCTAACTCACAGGGAAAATCTCAAAATTTTAAGATGTTTTTCCTCAAAATCAGTTTTTTTGTTGCTACTGCTCAAAAAAGTGCTTCAAAATTTAGTTTTGATTATATTTCAGACAGTTCATTCAAATGATACATTACATACAAGGTATTTATTCATTATATTTTGACAAAATGCAACTTTTGTTAACATTTTAATCAAAACACTATATTTGCCTATTTCTCCATAAACCACTTTTGGACTTAATCCTCATTTTGATGTGACGGCTCACATATATGTTGCCTAAAGTGAGGTTTGTTGTCATTATCTGTGATGATGTTGAGGGCATTGCTTCAGTTGTTYGTGCTAAAGAAAGACTCTTTACTGATCTGTCTACGTTCCAACCTTCACCCGTGGTCACGAGGAGTGGACGACTGAAAGAACAAGACCACAGATACAAGCAGCCAAAATGTTTCCTTTGAAGGGTGGCTGGGCTCAACCACCCACCCTGAGGAGCTCCATTCTCCAGGGGGAGCTCAGAGTAGAGCCGCTGCTCCTCCACATAGAAAGGAGTCAGTTGAGTTTGTTTGGGTATCTGATCAGGTTCCTTCCCTTTAGAGGTTCGTCCCACTGGTCGGAGGCCCTGGGTTTGACCCAGGACTCACTGGAGGGATTATATATCCTCTCTGGTCTGGGAATGCCTCTGCATCCCCCAGTTTGAGCTGAGAGAGCTGTCCGGGTTTCTCWKCTGGACATGTTGTCTCTGCGACCGGATTACAGATGAGCGGTAGAAGATGGAGATTGATGAGGCTAAAATGTTCTTTCATTCATTCTTTTTACATCTGCAGGTTGTTCTAAAGGTTTATAAATGTATGTTTATTTGAATTCTTTATTTCAGGACACGTTTTGTTTGTCACTGACACCAAGAACCTCAAACTGGCTGAAATGGATGAACAAAGTGTTGAGGTGTGTACAACACACACAGCTCACCACATTTTATTATTTAATCATTCTTCTGTTGTGGAGCACAGATGGACAGTCAACCCCCTGGAAATCTTTAGTTTTTGTTCATGTGAGTGATGTAATCAAGCTGTGTCGATGTAAACTGTCCTCCTCTTTGCAGAGCATCGCTGAYGTGTTTCGCTGCTTCATCTGCATGGAGAAGCTGCGGGACGCTCGCCTCTGCCCACACTGCTCCAAGCTTTGRTGCTTCAGCTGCATACGAGTCAGTGCTAACACACCTTTTAGCATCTGTTAGCAGAAAATAATTTCATTAGRTGCCCAAATGTGTTGTTGATAAAGAAGCTACAAGTTTTTACTTGAGGATTCTTGCATCGCTAAAGCATCTAACTTATGTTTAGGGAAATTAATTGCAAAAATAACTATTTTTCAGATAAATCTTGATTTGTGTTTTATATATGTGACCCATCATATCAAAATGAGGATTAAATCAAATTTGGTCAAAATGACCTAATTACGTTTTCAGATT
>NW_013952940.1:101235-102279 GCF_001266775.1 Austrofundulus limnaeus
AATCTGAAAACGTAATTAGGTCATTTTGACCAAATTTGACTTAGTCCTCATTTCGATGTGATGGCTCACAAATATCATAATGAATCTGTTTTAAATCCTAAACAGTTTTTCAACATGTTTGTTTACTGATTGTTTGCTAAAAGCTGATGATTATATTTATTGTTAAATAAAACCTGACAGCTGAGACGATGTGGAACTCATGAGACGTTTACAGAAACAAGTTCTACTTTTCTCTCATTTGTGTCTCGTCGTCCTGCAGGTGTGAAAACCACCACGAGAAGCTGAGTGTTTTCTGCTGGACCTGCAAGAAATGTATCTGCCACCAGTGTGCCCTGTGGGGAGGCATGGTTCGTGTCCCAGCTTTKAGTTTTAACAAATGATAATGAACACACTGTTCACAACTTCTTATTTACCTTAATGAGGCCTGAGTTCCAAAGAGAAGCATTCAATCTTCATGTTACAGAAGCTAACAGCTGATGTTTTGGTTTGCAGCATGGCGGTCACACCTTTAAACCTCTGGTGGAGATTTATGAGCAACATGTGAGCAAAGTGAAGGAAGAGGTGTCCAAGCTGCGCCGCCGCCTCATGGAGCTCATCAGTCTGGTGCAGGAAGTGGTGAGAACTCCTTCCTTTCATACGAGGACAAAAGGAAACACAAGCTGTAATATTTCAGCTTATTAATGCCCACGTTTTACCTCATGAACAAACAGCATGACAATACAAAACCGTTACAGTTTATATTAGGGATGCAAGTTATCGATTAATGGATTAATCTAAAGTTGATTGATCTTATCGATCGACTAACAATTAATTGATAAGTGGAAATTTTCCTAAAAACCTGACATTTCTCTTGAATCAAGAGTCTTTCTARTAGGGATCGACCGATATTTTTGMRRGATAMTTGGGTTTTTTCCTTGTATCGGCCGATACGCCGTCCGTTRGACCGATCTGTTCTTTGGGTCACGCGAGCGCATGTGTCCGCCCCTTCCCCCGGGGAGAGCGCAGCAGCTAATGTTGTGAGACAGAGTGCTAACAACAACAAGG
>NW_013952940.1:103078-104882 GCF_001266775.1 Austrofundulus limnaeus
CTGTTAAGTTGCTAGTTGAAAAAAATAAAATAAAATAAGTAAAACACTTAATCCATCCTGAAGGTGAAAAACTTATTTAAACACATTTTAAGATTAACTCAAAAATAAACTTAAGAACATAATAAAATATCTCTGAAAGATGTGAGATACAAATGAGTACTGGTTTGTTTGTTTGTTTGTTTGTTTGTTTGTTTGTTTGTTTACACTCCGTCTGCTTCTATCTTAGCTGGGCTGCTGGACATGTGACATCAGTTACTGTTTATTAGATTGGTTCACTGGTCGGGTCATGTCACACAGATTAGATTAACTTCATATTTTTAGCGACTGTAACGTTTTTGTTTTGTTTTGTTCTTTCACACGAGTTAAACTCAACGAGAGGAAGCTAACGTTAGCCACAGTTAGCTTACCGTTCTCTGTCATCCTTCTCTCTTGTTTTTAGCGTCATACTGCTGGATAGTCCGGTACAGGCTTCAGTACTTTTCCTTCAGGTTTGGTGTGATCCATTATTATTGTTGTGTCGCAAATAAAACTAAATAAGACTTGTGTGTTTGCGGTCCCACCCATAGACGGCCTTCTGCTGCTCAGTTCAACTGGGCCGAGGTAGAGCAGCAGCGCCCTCTGCTGGATGAAGTCAAAACTACACCGAAATAAGGTTTAAACGGATGTTTTCAATTAATCAAATGGAAAAAACTTTAATCTAATAAACCATTAATCGACTGCATCCCTAGTTTATAACCTAAGTAAAAAAGTTTTTGAAGCTCGGTGCGTTGTGTTTTGGTGTTGTGCGTCCTAAACTGATGTGAGTCTGTCGGCTGCGTCAGGAGAGGAACGTGGAGGCCGTGAGGGGAGCGAAGGACGAGAGGGTCCGGGAGATCCGAAACGCGGTGGAGATGATGATCGCCCGTCTGGACAACCAGCTGAAGAATAAACTCATCACCCTGATGGGTAAGAGTCACCGTGTCGGCACCCGGAACACGCCACGTTTAGATTTTATTTTTTATTTTCCCATGCCAGAGGCAATGAGTGCCTCTCTATAGCTGTGGTTTATTCTCACATTAAATATTTACTCTGCTTGAGTGGACGGCATGCACTCAGCCTCCATCAGCTCGCACCGCCACGCTGAAAATAGAAATCTGTTCCTCCTCCCCACCAGGCCAGAAGACGTCCTTGACCCAGGAGACGGAGCTGCTGGAGTCTCTGCTGCAGGAAGTGGAGCATCAGGTRGGTCATTTACTGCCAATCTCACCGTGCAAAAGTCTTAAGTCAGCCCTCGTTTTGTTACACAACACTTCCAAAGAGCCGGACTGAGAGAAGTCCAGAAAACTGTTGCTGAACACCACTTTAAAAGGCTTAAAACTTTTGCACAGTCTCTCATAATGATGGTTAGGTTAGGGTTAGGGTTAGGTTGAAGCTGATTTAACACCAGTTGGGCTGTGTGTTGATCACGTCTCTTTTCTGTTGGTGTCGAGCAGCTTCACTCCTGCAGTAAGAGCGAGCTGATCTCAAAGAGTCCAGAGATCCTGCTCATGTTCCAGCAGGTCCACAGGAAACCCATGCAGTCCTTCGTCACCACACCAGTCCCCCCAGACTTCACCAGGTCAGCTGACTGCTGCCCCCAGTTAAAAACCTTCATGTTGGCTCTTTGTTTCTGTTTTTATAAACATCTGTTTGTGTTCTCAGTGAGCTGGTTCCTGCCTACGACTCCAGTACTTTTGTTTTGGTCAACTTCAGGTGAAGCTTCTCTTTGCTTTATTTATTTATTTATTTATTTATTTATTTATTTATTTATTTATTTATTTATTTA
>NW_013952940.1:106542-108001 GCF_001266775.1 Austrofundulus limnaeus
GTATTTCATTTGGGTCCAGACAAAATGGTAAAGAGGGACAGATTTGGCCCACGGGCCTTGAGTTTGATGTGTGTTCTTTGTGTTACCACATAACAGCAGGGCTGCGAGAAATAATTCAGTTTAATAATAAAAATTATAAATTTGATGCACAGAAGAGGAGGAAATCAGAAATCTTAAACATTTATTACAACCAGAAATGAAACGAAAAGTCATTTCAGCTGAAAAAAAAGTAGGTTTTTAAAGATTTTAATTATTTGTGGCTTCATTTTAGGAATATTTCATTTAACATTTTCAGAAACTGATTAATTGTTCGTAGCAACAACAAACTTTTATGTTTATTAGGAGCTATTTAAAGTTGATTAGCATGAGGGAAAATAAGTCTAGTTGATGAATTCAGGAAAACTTTAACTTCAGATTATAAAAAACATGATGTAATGTGTTTGTGTTTGTGTTTCAGCACCTTGAGGCAGAGAGCCGACCCTGTCTACAGCCCTCCGCTGCAAATATCTGGTCTCTGCTGGAGACTCAAAGTCTACCCGGTAACTTTGAAACATTTTTTTCTCCTCCCGCTACGTTTTTAAAACGTCTGCGCTTGGTTAACTCTTACTGGCTTTTCTCAGGATGGGAACGGTGTTGTTCGTGGAAACTACCTCTCCGTGTTCCTCGAGCTGTCTGCTGGACTTCCTGAAACCTCCAAGTAGGATTTTTTCTTTTCAAATATCACTTTTTTCTATTTAAAATMATATTATTTAAAGCCTCATTGGTTTAAATGTGTGTTTACACTAAAAGCATCATCCCACACTTTACAAATAATTAATTTTTTTGGTAATAAATACAAGGTTTGTTTTTGTCACCCCATATTTTAATTGAGTGAACTGTGATGTTAATCAATTTGCTGTATGTTTTAAAGTGCCTGTAACATCAATTTTTTTGTAGTAAATATTAAAACTTTTTTGGAAATATAACAAAATATATTGCAAAAAAATAAATTCACACTACTAAGATGAACAGTTATTGAGATATTTGTATGTGAAGTAACAGGAAGTGATGTCAAAGGGAAATTTGTGAACATGATCAGAGCGAGGCTACAGTCGCTAACAACACATACTGAAGAATCTGTTTCTTTAGATTATTTGAGTCTATCAGAGTGATGAAGAGTTCAAATAATAATATTTTAATAAACAAAGATTGTGAAGTTCTTTCTTAAAGAGTTTCACTTTGATGTCACTTCCTGTTTCACTTTGGCTGAGCCAAATAAAAACATATGCCACTTATGTGACCAAATGGTTAAAATCATGTATTATGCCAAGTTTCTTCTATATAAATATGTTTTTATTATATTCTATATTTAAAGGATTTGCATGTCACAGGCACTTTAAGACTTACCGTTTTTATTCAAGTATAATACGTAAAATTAAATCCATAAAATCATCCATAAAGTTAGGGGGTAGTATTATAC
>NW_013952940.1:109681-118294 GCF_001266775.1 Austrofundulus limnaeus
AGTCCAATGATCATTTTACTGATATGTATAAAGACTGCAAAGGATGAAAAATCTTCAAGTCTGTATGAAATTGGAGGTAGTTTGAGGATTAAATTTTTTATGCTTTTTAAGTTCAAAAGGGGGGTCGTATTATACATGAGATCATATTATACACGAATAAATACGGTAAGTCTGAAAATAAACCACATCAAACACGATGCAACTTGACCCGTTCAGGTACGAATACCGTGTTGAGATGGTCCATCAGGCCTCCAGCGATCCAACCAAGAACATTATCCGGGAGTTTGCTTCAGACTTTGAGGTGGGTGAATGTTGGGGCTACAATCGGTTCTTCAGACTGGACCTGCTGGCCAGCGAGGGCTACCTGAACATGCAGACGGACACGCTGGTTCTTCGGTCAGTTCCAAACCATCGTTCTCACATCCATCAGCTAATGAGTTTAGCTTATTTTGTGTAACGGAGTCGAATGATTTGTGTGCACTGTGTAGGTACCAGGTCCGCTCTCCTACGTTCTTCCAGAAGTGCAGGGATCAGTACTGGTACATCAGCCAGCTGGAGTCGGCTCAGAGCGGCTACATCCAGCAGATCAACAACCTCAAAGAGGTACATTGTGGATGATCGACGCTTGCCCTGACGTGACCTTTGGATCTGTCGTTTAGATTTATTCGTTTCATTTCAGAGGCTGGCCATCGAGCTGTTCCGCCGCCAGACGTCCCGCAGCTCCTCACCCCCCGACCTCAGGCCAGCCGTAGGCACCACTTCCGACAGAGACCCCCGCTCCGTGAAAAGTGACGACGACCCACAGATGACTTTGAGCAACTCTAAGAAAGGCGAAGAAGAAGAGAGGACTCGGCACGATGACTCAAATGTAAGAGTTTGGAAAAAAAAAAAACCACTAAGACTGAAGTTTGCACGTTTCATATCTCTCGTCTTCATGTTAAGTTGAAGGTGTTGCGTTTAAAAAAATTCACTTTTAGAATTTATTTATTTATTTATTTATTTATTCAGTTTTAGATGTATTAGAACGATTTCACTAATGAACATGAATGTAAAACAAAAACAGTTTTTGTGAAAACAAAAGGTTTTATCTTTGTCCTTATAGAAACAGCATTTTAGGGCATCATCTTCTTCTTCTTGTTGTGTTTGTATTTCTCACCCAGCTTCTAGCCTTGTTTCTTTTATATTCAAATTTGTTAATGAAAAGGGAATTAAACTCAATACAACACAGCATCTCAGTCAAATGAACCCAGCTCAGGTCAATCTGATCTCCTTTATGGTCTCCTTTAGGGTCAAACACATGAGGATTTAGTGGAGCCAGTGATTTTTAAGGATAATTTTCTGTGCTGGAACCAATCCGAGACCCTCCAGAGTCCAGAGAGCAGATCATATCGTCTCATGCTCAGTTCTAGAATTCAGAGATTCCCCTTCCTCCTCACAGACTGGGCCTCCCACACAGATGATACGGGAAGAAGGGAGGGAAATCAAGCCCTTGTTGACGTATCCCCCTGGGGGAGTTAGATTACATGCCACCCGAAGGCCAGCAGCTGGGTTCCGAAAAGATAATCATAATTGTTTTGGGACAAGCAGCCCTTGAATTTTTCTTCTTGCTGCTTTACAGTCTTTACTTCATCTCTGAAGTGTCAGGGAAAAAAAACAAGTGTTCAGAATTTTGTGACTTTCTCACCTCTCACCGTCTGAAGCTTCACCCAGGTGTAATCCTCCTACATTCCAGAGGCATGCTGCTGGTCTGCCATTCTCATCAGAATCACATCCTTTATGTACTTTTGTAGATTTTGGGCATACATATCCTCTTCCAACCAACAGGGAGTGCTGTACCACCCTTTGTGTCCATGTGGGTTGTATTAAAGCTGGGTTCTGCTGAGCTACAGAACATCCCTGATTAAAGGTTGTGATTAAATAATGTTGGGAGGATTAGCCAGTCCATTAGACAGGATGAGTTCTCAAAGGAATGTGTACAACGTTTCATAAAATCCGTCCGTTTGTTCAGGAGTTGTCAGATGGAGACCTGGAGGTGGACTGTTTGACGGAGGAGGAGGTGAACCCCCTGGATGGCAGCAGCACCTCGGGGAGCTCCACTGCCACCAGCAACACAGAAGAGAACGACATTGACGAGGAAACCATGTGAGCAGAACTTCCTCTTTGTGTCCCACGTTCTGGACAGTCCAGAATCTGTGGTGTTATCCTCATCCTGGGTGAATTAAATATATGAACCTTGTCCAGGTCAGGAGAAAAAGATGTGGATTTCATCGGGAACCTGGAGGCAGAAGAAGGAGAAATTTCTGATGATCTTGTTGGAGCTACAGGTGGTTATTTTATTTTTCCTTCCGTGTTTTTTGTTCAGTTCAAGGTTTATAACAAAGCTGCCTTTTGCAGAACAGGGGTGTCAAACTTATTTTCACTGAGGGTCACATGAGCATTATGATGGCCCTCTAAGGACCACCTGTCCTTGTGCTGAGGCTGCACAGTGTAGAGGTGTGTCCCCCAGGTGGTGGATCGGGGATCCCTGTTCCTGGTGTATAGGGGTGTTCCTGAATAAGCTGAAAAGTGAATAGGGTACTGCGAACCAAAAGCAGCCGGGCAGGTGGGGCTTGATAGCCTTGACAGGCAACCCACCTAAGAGAAGGAAAACTCTGATGTAAAACCCGGGTACCGTCAACACTCGTCAGCCGTCTACCTCCGGTGGATGGCAAGTTGACAAGACTTTTAAATTGAGCGGACAAGGGACCGGCCCCCAGTACCCAGCAGAAGGGGGTTCTAAAACCTCCGGGGACCCAGCCTGCGGCACATTGGGCATGGATGCTGCAGGTGGTCCTATGGCCTCTGCCACTGCTGTCGCTTTGCCTATAGGGAGTACCCAGTGCGAGTAGCCCCTTGACTGCACCCCAGCGGGGAGTGGTCGGAGCCTCACAAGTGCTGGGGTCTCCAGGTGATGAGGACACCGACATGATGTTGGTGTCCTCTGATGGAGAAAAGGGTCCTAATCTCTGTAGTTTTAGGGATGATGGAATTTATACAGAGCAACTTACATCATTGTAAAGATGCAAGTATACTGTTGTGTACCTGCCTTAGTAGGATGCATACAGGCATAGCCTTGATCCAGGAACCTTGGATATTTAAGTCTATGGTACGAGGCCTGGGATTCCTTGGGGGCACATTTCTATATGATGTGAGCAGCCTCAGACCCAGAGCAGCAGTAGTCCTGACAAGAGGTGTAAGATTCACTGCACTGCCCCACCTAACAACAGGTGATGCTGTAGCAGTGCAGTTGGACATTCAGGCAAATGGCGAATCCAGACCGATCATTGCAGCCTCTGTTTATTTGCCGTTTGATTCACAGCAGCCACCTCCATCCCAGGAGGGTGTGGCAACTAGGGCTGCTACGATTAATCGACGACTAATTGATTATTAAAATAATCGATGACTAATTTAATAATCGATTAATCGTTTTCTTTTTTTGTTGTTGTTGTTCTTTACTTTGTTTTTCTCTCCAAACTGCTTTGACACCTTCCACTGCCACATCTGCCTTTCTGTCCTTGACACACATGCACAGTAGTGGTAACTGGGGTAGGCCGTGGACGTCACAAGACATACAGACAGGCTCWGGTATCATGGCTACCTGGCAATGGAGCTGAAAAGTGTGGGATCATTTTAAGAAAATGAAAGAGAAACCTGTGTAATATCTGCAGAGCAGAACTTACCTTCCACAGCAATTATTTTTAGTTAGCATATAGCTTAAATCTAACGATGGTTATGCATTAGCAGCTGCATTCTGGCATGATAAGCTCTATGTTTTATATTCAATTAATGTATGATCTGATTAGTTGACTAATCGAAAAAATAATCGGTGATTAATCAATTATTAAAATAATCGTTTGTGGCAGCCCTAGTGGCAACAGGCGATTATGCTAAAGAAAGGGGCCTGCCAGTACTCATTGGTTGTGATGCCAATTCCCATCATGTGTGCTGGGGGAGCTCTGATATTAACCCTAGAGGCAGATCTCTGTTAGAATACTTGCTGACAGAAGACCTGCTAGTCTTTAATCAGGGCAATGTACCTACCTTCAAAACTGTTAATATGGAGGAGTCTATGGACCTGGTAAACAAAGTATATGACTGGGAAGTATCCCCAGATGAAACCAGGTAAGACCATTGACAAATTCAGTTTAAGCTGAAGATGGGGAAACCATACCCAGTCACTTACAGAAACCCAAAAAACACTGACTGGAATCTGTTTATCAGCAGTTTATCCCAGTTGATGGGTGGAAGAATTGCCAGGATCAAAACTGTGCAAGACATTGAGACAGAGGTCACAAGCATGACTGATGCTGTGCAAACTGCTTATAAGTCTGCCTGTCCAGAGAAAGTCTGGAGGCCATCAAAGCAGCCGGCCTGGTGGACTCCAGAGTTGTTTGGSCTCCGCAAGGCAGTAAGATGTAAATGGCGAAGATACAGATCCCAACCAAGTAAAACCAGGTGGGAATAGTATGTACAGTCCCGTAATCACTATAAAAGTGTTTTAAGGGAATGTAAGAGACTTCCTTGGACCAAGTTTTGTGAAGATGTTAAAGGGCCTAGTGCCTCTTCTAAGCTTTACAAACTTCTCAGGAAGGATCCAGTCAACTGTCTATCCTTCATTATTCCACCGGAAGGATCGACAGTCAGACAGACAAGTGTGCTTCAGCATCTCCTCCAGGTACACTTTCCTGGGGCAGAAGAGACTGAACAGCCTGTCACAGTTGCTAACTCAAATCCAACAGAGGACAACTGGAACAGAGCTGCAAGTATAATTACTAAAGGAAAAGTAAAATGGGCAATTAATATGTTTGACCCATTCAAAGCTAAATCTTTCAGACCCATCAGCTTAACATCTTTCTTGCTGAAGGGAATGGAGAGGTTAATAGGTCAACATGTAAGGGATGGTGTCTTAATGCTATCACCTTTAAATCCTAAACAACATGCATATCAGGCAGGTCTTTCTACAGAAATAGCCTTACATGATGTTGTTTTGATAATGGAACACATCCTGGCATGTGGACAATATGCACTTGGCTGCTTTTTGGACATACAGGGGGCATTTGACAATGTTCCCGTAGAAGCTATAAAAAGAGCACTTGCCAGCAAAGATGTGGATGAGACAACAACAAATTGGCTCATTTTCATGCTTCGGACAAAGAAAGTATCTTAAACTCTGGGGGACTGTTCGATAACCGTCTCACCCCTGTGTTGGCTCCTGGTTGTCGACAGCTTGCTAAATGAGTTGAATGGATCTAGACTCCACACACAAGGGTATGCAGATGACTTGGTCATACTTATAGAACGATTCTGCCTGGGTACTGTATGTAACCTAATGCAGAGGGGACTAAACATATTATCCAGATGGTGCCAGGAGCAGGAACTTTCTGTCAACCCGAACAAGACAGAATTGGTTCTTTTCACTCAAAAGAAGTCCGGGAAAGGTTACTCACCTCCAAAGTTGGAGGGTGTAGAACTCTCCCTGTCAGAGTCAGTTAAATTCTTGGGTGTCTATCTAGACAGGAAGCTTAACTGGAAAAGACATTTAAATGAAAAGTGTAAGAAGTCAGCAATCTGCCTACACCAGTGCCGTAGAATTTCAGGTAGTCGTTGGGGTGCTACCCCAAAGGTTATTAGATGGATCTACACGGCCATAGTCAGCCCCATGCTATGCTGTGCTGCTTTAGTGTAGTGGGTTCGAGTCCAAGTTGGGATGGCAAGAGAAATGCTCACCCATGTGCAACAAATGGCCTGCCTGAGCATCACAGTTTCTATCAGAGCAACACCCACGGCAGCCATGGAAGTCCTACTGGACCTGGCTCCACTGGATTTACATATCTTAGGGGAAGCCGCATCCAGTGCAGTAAGGCTACACCAGTCTGGTAGGTGGAAAAACCTATCTGACTCACAGCACACTAGAATCTGGGACTGGGCAGTTGCTGTTGTTCCAGTAACTACAGACAGAATGGTCAAAAAATACAATTTTGAGCCAAGTTTTAAGACAGAGATAGGAGACAGGTCTGTCTGGATTAACCTCTCTACGACAGACATGTCTCCCAATCATTTCTACTCTTTTACAGATGGATCCCATCTGAAGGGGTCAGTAGGTGCAAGGCTGCTGATTTTGCACAACCGTAGTGAGAGAGAGCATAAATACCAACTAAGTTGTTTTTCAACTGTATCTCAAGRTGAGATATATGCAATCCACCAGTGTGTGGCATCTCTCAAAGACCTTCAGTGTACACAGAAGGAAATATTCATCCTAACAGATAGCCAAGCTGCTATTAGAGCTCTCTGAGGGCCACACTTACATCAACACTCAATCCGCTGGAGGGAGCTGACGGACTGTAGACAGGCACAAGAACTGATTAACGGCCCAAATCTTAAGGTTTGGGAAAGCTCTCATCTCCCTGTCAAGGAAAACTCTTAAGTACACTGGTTGGAGTCCTAACTGGGCACAATCTGCTCAACCGCCACAAAATGGTGATGGGACTTCATGACAATGGTCTGTGTGATGCCTGTGGCATTGAATTAGAGACCTCTTTGCACTACTTAGGCCACTGCCTGGCTCTGAGTAGTCAAAGGAAAAGAATTCTCGAGGAACCCTTTATGGATCCTGAGAAGCCCAGAACACTGAGTGTTTCTAAGCTTGTGTCCTTCATCTGAGGAACGAGAAGGTTTGAATAAAGACCAGTGTCTTTTTGGGGAGAGCAATTGGCCCACTTAGGAGGCCTCCGCTCATATGGGTTTTATATCCATCCCCAATAACCATAATCAAGGACCAGTTGTAATTAACTTCGATATTTTGCATTTAAGCTTGACAAAAACAAAACATCACATCTCTGAGCACCTCTAACGAACAATAACTGAGCTCTCCATGGTATTTCCTGCATAGAAACAACGTTTTGACATGTCCTCTTATAAACACCAAAAGGTCCTACGTGTATGACTGACTAAATGAAATTAAACAAATACTATTAAAAGTAAAAGTGAGAGTTTTACTCACAGCTGAGTTGTAAGGAGTTGCTGCTGTTTTGAACTTGTTCTGAACTCTCCCACTTTCTGAAAGGGAATTCCCACTGGAGGGGTGTGCCAGTTTAAAATCACAACTTGTAAGTGGTAAATTCCCACTTAGTACAACTGGACTGCAGCAGAAGTAGCTGGAGAAACTTGTTACAGCTACTGTTAAAGCCTGAGAACCTCCACCTAATGATGGGACGCCATCATACAGATAAAATAATCAGCATGCATTATGGGAGATGTAGTTTATGATCAATGCTGAGTTTAAAGCAGCTTTTTTAAGACAATAATGCARCTCTTACAGGCCACATAAATGCTGTAGTGGGCCACATTTGGCCCGTGTGCCTTTAGTTTGACATGCTTTGTATTTATTTTCTAGTGCAGCTATTTAAAAAAAGAGCTCCTCATCTTAATCATTTTGCTAATTTCCCTTTTTTAGTCATGATTTGCACACAAACGGCATTCGAGTTCACCTAATCAGTGTTTTTTAATTAAACAAAAACACAGATTCTTTTTTATTTATAGTTCTAAAAACGAAGTTGCAAGGCCTGATGAATCCAGATCAGTTTGAGAGGCTGAAGCTCGGACGTTGCATCTCCGTTCTGTCTGTTTGAAGCAAACAGAAGCATCAGCTGCCACTCCACAGATTTCAGCTTCTGTTTGTTCTGTACCGCTGCACGAGCAGAAAATAGCGACGCYACTTAACGTCGGGCCTGAAGCAGCTCCTCGGTGTGTTTGAGCGAAGATGAGTCACTGCCTGAGCGCCTTGTTCGTCCCGCTAATACAGGACCACTCAAGTATTTTACTGCACTGTTTAAGATGCTGCAGTGTAGTAGTTCTGTTTAAATACTAAAAAAATAAACAATGGTTTAAGGTAAAACAAGTTTAAAATATTAGATCTAAAAACAAATTTTTCTTGCTATGTAATTTTTGTAAGAGACGTCCACCGTCGGTGTACATATTTCTCAATTTAATGAGGAAAAACTGGTTCTTTTTCATGAAAGATAAATACCTCTCCAATGAAAGAGAGAGAAACAGACGTTCAAAGTAACAACTGAAACTGTGGCACTCAGAATGAACAAAACAGTAAACCAGTCTTTAGATGTTATTAAACTTAGCTTACAGGCTCTTTAGCTTATGGCAAGTTTAGATTAAGAAAGGAGGAAAAGAGAATTAGTACAGGTTTAATTTTTATCAGTTATCTTATCAAATTAGAACCAGAACAGCCCAGATTAAAACACAAATATTTCTGTAAGCATATTTCAAAATATAACTCAGTGAAGTCATAAACTCAACAATCAACTTTAGTTAGATGGAGTAATAAAAGGAAACAATCACTTTACTATAAGACAATAGTTGATTAAACAGACATTTGTGTAAAACAGGTAAAGGGATATTTCCACCAATTTCTTATGTTGTGCTCTTTCTTTTTCTGAAGAATAATGCAAAAGATTAATTCATTAGACAACTTTGATTTATAAAATGATAATAACTTGTAGTTAAAAAGATAATATAAATCAAAAACATGAAGGACATTATTATTTTGTTTATTAAAGAAAA
>NW_013952940.1:118589-120306 GCF_001266775.1 Austrofundulus limnaeus
TTTTTAAACTGAGAAACTTGCTTTGATAAAACTGTATTTATTGATAAAAAATAATAAAAGTAACATTTGGTTTGTGGATCTGAAACTCTGCAGGTGGGTTCAGCTCCAGCATGCGCTCGTTACATCGCGGTTCCGCCGCCCGTGGTTCCAGTGGCGGAGGTGCTGCAGCAGCCGGCGGCGCCGTTGGGCCGGGCGGCAGCAGCCTCCTGGAGATCGACCCGGTTATCCTGATCCAGCTTCTGGACCTGAAGGAGCGCAGCAGCGTGGAGTCTCTGTGGGGCCTCCAGCCTCGACCACCAGTGTCTCTGCTGCATGGCCAAGGTACAAATCCATCAGAGCTGCGATCATTTTATCATCTTAGACTAAATTAAATCATTAGAAAGAAGACCGGACCTGATCAGATCTAGACTCAAACCTGCCAAATGTCCGTTTTTCTTCAGCTCATGCCCACTCGAGAAAAGAACGAGAGCGACGCCCCCAGGTGGTCCGACGTTCGGCTCCGGACTCCGGTGTCCTGATCCGCCTCAAGGCCCAGATGGCCGAAGTCCACGGCAAGATGGCCGACGTCAAAAGCCAGGTCGTAGAGGCCGGAGAGCCGAGACCCGGCCCGTCCGGGTCCTTTTGCGTAGAGGAGGTTTCGTCTCATCGCGGGAGCTCGGACATGACAGCGTGTCATAAACCCGGTGAGCTGGACCTGGTGGGCAGGGCAGCCTCAGCTCGGTCCAGGCCCTGCAGYCCCGGTAAGAACTCTGCCACAAAGTGCTTAAAAAACCCAGAGWACTGTGTGAGGAACAAGGTCCAGAGTTATGAATGAAAACAGACTTGTTTGTGTTTTTAACAGAACAAACATCTGGATTTTACATCAGTGTTAGCAAAACACATTTTATTAAATGTGCATTTTCTAATATTAAAAAAGATTACTCTGTGGACAAAGTCAAAATCCTATTTTTGCTATTAATTGACTGTCAGTGAGCYCACCATATCTTTGTGGTGAAATATCTTTGACTCATTGTTGATCTAAAAGTTCTTGATGAATAAAGAAACTCAAAATAAAATGAGCTAATTTTAATATCTGTAAAACCTTTATTGTTAATGTCAGAGAAAGTGAAAGGTTTGAGTCTAGTAAAATAAAAATTAATGTTTGTTTTAAAAAAGGTAAAATCAATGTATGTATGGTCTTAAAAAGATACAACACTAGAATTGAGCCTTCATAAAAGTYTTTGAATCCAGTATCCTGGACTGTGATGGACAGAGGACCGTGGAGCTGATTTGGGGACATAAAGTTTATTAAAAATAAATAAATAAAATTTGAAACTAAAAGAAAATTTTTGGAGCTGACAAATAAAAGAGATTTGAAAGTGATAAAAGTTCAAAAATAWATCATGTAATTAAATGTGTCTGACATGCTGTTGTAGCATAATTAACTCTGTATGGCAYGCCGTTATGTTATATAATTTAAAAATATGGCTGGTTGTATCATAAACAACAATTATAGCACAACCTTCAATCATATAATAAATGAGATATGGCAGGTCATTGTGTTTTATAGGTAACGACATGTATGGCACGTCAATGTATCATATAACCATTGTTTTATGGCAGGCTGTTTTCACATATAATCAGAAAACACAGTACTTTTTCTGTTTTAAATCCTTTTTTTTTTGTTTAATTTATTTTATTAATTTATTTTTTTTTACAAAATTGATGGTCCCAGTTC
>NW_013952940.1:121533-122956 GCF_001266775.1 Austrofundulus limnaeus
AACTGAAAATATGGATGGAGGACCTCAGTTTAGCTTGTTTGTCGCGCTAACACTGAGCTAATACATTTAAGGCAATATAGCGTCAGCACTAGCACGAAGGCTAACAGGCTAAACTGAGGTTCTTCATGAAGCAGCTCTGTTGTCCTCCATCCATCCAAGCTGGTTAAAAATGATAAAAAGTAAACAGCCTGCAGTATTTTTACAGTCTTTATTTTAGTTAAAATCAATGTTTATTAAATAAAGTCTAATGTTACAACTAATCAGGGATCCCTTTAAAAATCTGCTCTAAAAATAATCTTTTCTCCTCTGCTACGAGTGAAAACCRGTTTGTTAAACTGTGGGTTGTTTTACCACCTCGTCCTCCTCTCCTCTTAGCACCGTTTGACTTCGTTGACATCAGTTTTACTTTGTTTACATCAGTATTTRTTTACAAACTTGGTTTTTAACAGCGCCCACTACACTTCTGCCATGTTGTAAACAAACGGTGGTGATTTGTTTGTGACAAATTTCCAAAATGTCACTTCCCCTCAGTTAACAGATGTTCCTGCTCCTCAGAGCTTAAAGTCAGATGAATGTGATCTACTGATCTAATTCATCACTGAACCTTCGTTTGGTTTGTTTACAGAACATCTGTGGGTCTCGGCAGTATTTCAGTAATAAAACCAGAACTGTGCTTGTGTTCCAGGAGGGCTGAAGTCGGACTCCAGCAGCCCCCTCGTACTGTTGGTGGGCTCCTCGTCAGAACAAGCCTCCACCTCCAAGCAGCAGCAGCTGTTCGGGACGTCGGACTCCAGAGACGAGATCTTCTCCTTGGGAGGAACTAGCTTCACAACAAGCAAACCCTGCAGCAGCAGGACGCTGAGGTGCGACTCAGACTGTGCAGCGGTGAAAAGCTCCTCCTCCTCATCGTCACGCCGTTCTGTCTCTTCTTCCTGCTGCAGGGCGGCCATGTTGGAGCGCGAGCCGGAGAGCTCCGGAGTCACTCACCAGTCTCTGCTGGAGGGGATCTCTGCTGCGCAGCAGGCAAACCAAGGTCTGTTCAGCTTCCTGTAGCAAACTGCAGCAGCTCTGCTACACTCAGACGAGTCCACAACAATAATGTAGTTTTTTAATATTCTTCATGTGAAGTTTTAAATATTAAATAAATGTTTGTTTCTGTCTGTAGATCTGTCAGCGTCTGTGTTGGTGGCAGCGACCAGCAGTGAGAGCGACACTGAAGACGAGGCTCTGCAGAGCAACAACTCTCGTTACGACAACCACACCCCTCCCTGCACAGGTAACACACACACACATGCACACACACACACATGCACACACACCCCTCCCTGCACAGGTAACACACACACACATGCACACACACACACATGCACACACACCCCTCCCTGCACAGGTAACACATGCACACATGCACATGCGCGCACAC
>NW_013952940.1:123977-128851 GCF_001266775.1 Austrofundulus limnaeus
TGCTGACAGGTGACTCCTGTCAGAGGACCTGGGACCACCTGCTGACAGGTGACTCCTGTCAGAGGACCTGGGACCACCTGCTGACAGGTGACTCCTGTCAGAGGACCTGGGACCACCTGCTGACAGGTGACTCCTGTCAGAGGACCTGGGACCACCTGCTGACAGGTGACTCCTGTCAGAGGACCTGGGACCACCTGCTGACAGGTGACTCCTGTCAGAGGACCTGGGACCACCTGCTGACAGGTGACTCCTGTCAGAGGACCTGGGACCACCTGCTGACAGGTGACTCCTGTCAGAGGACCTGGGACCACCTGCTGACAGGTGACTCCTGTCAGAGGACCTGGGACCACCTGCTGACAGGTGACTCCTGTCAGAGGACCTGGGACCACCTGCTGACAGGTGACTCCTGTCAGACCGATGCCTCGTCCTCGAAGACTAAACAACAAGAACAACAACTTTATAACATCTGCAGATGATAATCTCCTTCTAAATTACAGACCTGCAGATTAGAACCTGCTTGTTGTGCATGAAGTTAAAACAATAATCTGCTTGTCTGTTTGTGCAGAAACACTTCTGAATATTTTCTAACTAAATGTTATAAATTCTATAAACAGTGAAAAAAATCCTCTTCTACTTCCTGCTGGTTACTGTTCACTCTGACTCGTTTCCTAATCCCAAGCAGAGATTAGAACGTCACTTTGCTAAGGCCCACAGCATCCTGGTGTGTTTGTTATTAGCCTGTTAATAAAAATGTTTTCTAAAGCTGCTTTGTTAAACTCTGAGGCTTCGCTCAAACCTTTTTAACCTTTTCCAAACGCTCAGCTTTACAGACACTGAAACTTTATAAATCATTCAAATATTTCGTACTGTTTATAGACACAGCAGTGTGTGCTGAACATGGGAAACACCGAACACAACGACTGAGTTAAGCTGGATTATAAAATCCAGCTCTGGCTGCAGATTTCAGGCGGTCTCTCTCACTGCGACTCAGAAAAARGGGCCAATCTTTGAACCTTCGTCCTGAATGGACCGTTTTAGAAAATCACATCTCGTCTGACCCGCCTCGGCTCGCTTCATTATCCTTTCTCTGTGGCGTTTCTGATTTAATCCAGCTGAGAACATGTAAGAAATTAAGATTAACTGCATGGTTTGCATACGTTTACTGTGAGAGGAGCAGCTRGTGAAACTCCCGCTCTGTGATTTCGTTTTGAGAAATTTAGATCTCCCACAAATAGACTTTCCAGAATCCTGCTGGTTGTTGTTTAAAACAGGTGAATTACCAGTGTTTCCAGTTAAAGGTCAGTCTGTTCTGCTGGGAACAAATACAAACTGAAGTGTCTCTCAGCACTTAAAGTACTGCTCAGAGAAGCTGGCAGGTCAGTCATTATGTAACGTCTTCTCTGCTGCAGCTGCTGCCTTCTCTGGATGCATTTATTAGTTTTACACCTCAGCGCTCCGAACAAGCAGAGCAGACAGATTATTAAACAGATTATTTCACAGGTCGCTGCAGAAACTGGATTTTACCTTTTCAGCAATTTGTACATATCTGAGGAGGAGTTATAAAGCCAGTCCACTTTAACTGTAAATATGTTGATGTTTAAACTCGTCAGGCTGGCTTTACGTTTGCTCAGAGGCTTTACTGATTGATGAATTGTTTTGTTTTGTTTCCTCCAGGATTCAGTCGTGCTGCTTGAATCACCAAGTAAAAATAAAAGGCAGAAAACTGCAGCCAGACTTAACGTTTATTGTTTAGTTTTATTTCTTGTGCGTCTGTGAAAAGCTGCTTTTTGTTTGATTTGTTCCCAGAATGCATCATTAATTATTCTGTATATTTTGTGTAATAAATAAAAGGAAAAGAGAGCGTCCTCGTCTCGTTCTTTTTTTGTCTGAATATTTTATCTGTCAGGTGCCTCAGCCGAGCGGGGAAGGTAAAATCTGAAGTTATAAAACAGATGAGAACTGATTTTAGGTCATTATGTGAAAATGAATCCTAGCTGTGGTGGCCATCTTTAACTGTGTGAGTTTCTGAATGTAAATTCAGTGATTAATCAGTTTTTGTCAAAGTGTATTAAACTGCTGTGTAGTTATCCGAGTGTGTGGTCTGTGTGTCTTAAATTCCAGCTTATCCATCGTCAGGTCTCAGAGGCAGCAGGTCCACCTGTAAGACCTCCAGGTGTTCTCAGAACTAGGGTTGGGCAGTATTCGCAAAATAACTAATCCCCATTAATTGTGGTATTTGGCCGATAACGATTAATTTGACGATTAATCCCTGGACACACTTATGTCCTAGTCACATGACTAATTTAGTGGAAAAGATTTGCTCTTCATAAAATCTGTTCCAGATTGTGTCAAAATTACAGACATCCACAGGTAATTGTGAGCCATCATCGAAATGAGGATTAAGTCAAATTTGGTCAAAATGACCTCATTACATTTTCAGYTTCTTGTCTTTAAAAGCTACATTTTGATACCTGGATCATCCTGATATCATAATTAAATCCATATATATGACTTAATTTGTCTTGTTGGTTACAATAATACATAAATATTTGATCTTAATCCTAATTTTATCTCATTTTAATGAGGAATTTTTGATGTCCTTATAAAGAGGAAACCTCAAATTATATTTGAATATTGAGATTTCTCAGCTAAAAAGAAACAAAACTTTACTAACTCACAGAGAAAATCTCTAAATTTTAAGGAGTTTTTCCTCAAAATCAGGTTTTTTTTGTTGCTACTGCTCAAAAAAGTGCTTCAAATTTAGTTTTATGATTATATTTCAGACAGTTCATTCAAATGATACATTAATAAGGCTTTTATTCATTATATTTTGACAAAAAGCTATTTTTGTTAACATTTTAGTCAAAACACTATATTTGCCTATTTCTTCTTATACAACTTTTGGACTTAATCCTCGTTTCGATGTGACGGCTCACATATACATCAATTTTTTAATTGTGTTGATATAAATAAATTACAGAACTTTTTTTAGTGTTCATCATACTTAAAGCGGAGAGGAGCACCGAGCAGACTGACTGGAGAAATATCCAGTCAGTCTGTATGGTGGCATTAATCTTAATCATCAACCGCCAAAAAATAATCGATTAATGTTTTTCTGACAATCGCACATGATACYATTCTGCCCAACCCTACTGAGAGCAGAGAAGATGTATAATGCCTGCAGACAGTTCTGAGTCTACACAACAGAACCAGAAAACCTGTCAGCACAATGACAGATGTCTGACAGCACAAAGGTTCTGGGTTCAATCCCCAGTTTGGACCTGAGGTCTTTCTGTTTGGAGTGTGCATGGTCTCCTCGTGCTTGTGTGGGTTTTCTCCAGCTACGATTTCCCCCCTCAGAACAAAAACATAAATAGGCTGCCTRCTGGCCCAGYCCTCCRTAACAAAACAGATCTGTGATCCCAGGTTAGCCTGCGTAAATAAAATAATAAACCTTTAATCATCCCTCTTTAACCTTTAATAAACGGATAATAAATAAAAACCTCCAAAAGGAGGTGTCCTGAAACCACCTCAACCATTATCCCCCTTTCCATTGTCATCTCTTCCAACGAATCACAACCTGCGACAGGACCCTGCGTACGGTTTCCCAGAACCATCCTGGGGTCTTTCTGAATTCCTCTCTTGCTRGAGTTTTTGCATCCGCGACCATCAAACCCCTCTGTCCTGGCTCGTCTGTACATGTTCTGGTTCTGGATTCTTCTTGGATAAGCCCAGACTTGACCAGCCTTTCTCCTGGCTGCGATTCACCAGGTGAACTCCACAACAGGCTGCGATCAGCCTCAGGCCACAGCTGAATCGGTCACGTTGACTGAGTTAGATCTGTTTTTGTGTTTTAAGTTCTTTAAACTGGATTGATGATTTGAAAATGTACAACCAATGGTCACTTTCTGGATGGATGGACATTATTAACCCAACATTTTCATCCCTCTAGATTTAAAAAAGGATCTCAAAGGTGATTTAATTTTCACTCCCTCTCATTATAAAAGGTTTCCAATCAGGAGCTTAAAAAAATCTGTTTCATTTCCCCTGCAAAGCCCAACCTGCTGCAGTGGAGAGTGAGAGAGAATAAAAGCCGGTGTTTGAGTGGGGGGGTGAAATGCCGAGTCTTTTTATAGAAGAAATGTGGAGGACTGCTCACTTTTGAAAAGCTGTTTATGTAACAGCAGACAGCATTGTTCCACATGAGAGCCTGGTTACAGCATCACATCTCACACCAGGGCTTCTGGCATTTCACTCTACCTGAAAACATTTTGTTCAGCTGTCAGGAGTCTCCTTTTATCAGTCCTGAACAACAAAAAATGACATCATTTCCCTTCATCTGTCATCTGTTTTATAAAATCTGAATCCTTTTAAGAAGATGGGGTTAGTTTCTCATCAGTGTTGGCTACAGTTTTTTTGAAACAAAGATGGATCGATGGATTGGGGCCTTGTACTCAGTAATGAGGGCGTTGCTTCAGTCTGTTGTGGTGAAGAATGAGTTGAGTCTTGATTCACTGGTTCATCYACATACCAGCCCTCACCTGGTCATGAAGAACAAATCATGACTGAAAGAACAAGATGGTGGATACAAGCCGCCATTAAGCTTCCACCATCAGCTCTGACATCTGTGGAGACTTCAGAAGCTGTCAGGTGTACTGGGATGTCTCCCTGWAGATGTTCAGGTCTCACTGGGAAGAGACTTTAGGGTTGGTCCCTTCAAAAACCTGTCATCAAGGCAAAATCGAGTCCGAAATGGACGAATCTTTGTGAACAGTTTGTATATTAATATTATTCCTTTAGGGATATAGTATGTGGTGCCGTTTGTAAAGTTACACAGTCAAAAATTACCACCAATATATTTGTTTTATTTAACC
>NW_013952940.1:129676-136460 GCF_001266775.1 Austrofundulus limnaeus
TATTTAAGTTGCAAGCTAAATATTTAGGTGGCTAGCTAAATATTTAAGTTGCAAGCTAAATATTTAGGTAGTTAGATAAAGGTAGCTAGCTACATATTTAAGTTGCAAGCTAAATATTTAGCTTGTTAGCTAAATATTTAAGTTGCAAGCTAAATATTTAGGTAGTTAGATAAAGGTAGCTAGCTAAATATTTAAGTTGCAAGCTAAATATTTAGGTGGCTAGATAAATATTTCAGTTGCAATCTAAACGTTTAGCTCAAAACTAAATATTTAAGTCACAAGTTAAAAATTTAGCTTGTTAACTAAATATTTAATTTGTAAGATATATATTTAGTTTATAAACTATGACATTTATAAATGTATGAATCATATATTTATAAATGTCATAGTTTATAATCATGGTGAAAAACTGACTTTGAAAAATAAATCTGCTTTTTTTCTTATGAAAGGTTAAATAAAACAAAAATATTGGTGGTAATTTTGACTGTGTAACTTTACAAACGGTACCCCATAATATGGTTGATGTTAAATATTTTTTCACATCTGTATGCTGCATAGCTACAGGTTGTATCTAAATTCACAGGATATCCTTTTATTTGACAAACGAAATGGAAAACAAAATATCTGAATGCCTTAATATTGATCTAATATGGTGATTTTCAAGATGGTGTCAATGTTCGAGATCTGGCCTTAAAATAGGTTGCCTTCTTTCACTGTGTTACGTCCCTCACCCATTACTTGCTGGAGTATTGTTAATGATGTGATCTGTAATGTTTGGCGTTTAATCTGTACTGTTTAAACATCTTAATCTAAACCTAATCTAATCACTGCCCTGTTAAAACGTTCTGTTCCTTCTTATTAATAGCTCAATCACGCCTTTGGCTTCTCTGTCAGTTGAGCAGATATAAATGACCCCTGCATCATCGTACATGTCAAGTTGTATGGATTGTCCGTAATTTACACAAATTTTCCATCATTTTGCAGACATACGGACATATAAAGCAATCTCGCAGATTTTTTCATGTTTTACGGATTTTTTCAGAAACTCAGTTTCAAATTTATTTAAATTGTAGGCTTGTTGGATGTTTAAAAACAGTAAATAACATCATCCAACCCGCTCAGCTGCTAGAATTAAGTTTTCCCATCCTCATTTTCTCCTCCACTGCAGGTGCTGTCATCTCTTGCCGCCGACAGTCTGCCTGCACCCCCCACCCTCGCGCGCGGCTGTTTTCCGCCTGCACCTCCACCTGTGTGTGATTAGTACTTTTTTTTTCTCGAAAATTACAGATTTTTGAGGTTCATTATACAGGTAAACGTCCGAAGGGGTTGACTTGTATGCATCACTGAGATGTTAATTCATTTTGCTGAAATTATATGAGATCTGTACTCTGTGTCTGAACTCCTTGCCTGCAAGTAAAAGGCTCAAAACCAAAATCTTCTGCTGTAATTTATCCAACTTGGGGGCTCGTCCYGGATTCCAACATCAACCGATATTTCATTTCCCCTTTCGTTTCTGAAATAAAAGGGTGTCCTGAGACTTTTGATTTACCCAATATGATAGTAAGGCAGCAACTAAAAAATGTTTGCATATATGTCGAACTCAAGGCCTGCGGGCCAAATTTGGACTGCCACAACATTTTTATATGGCCCGTGAGAACTTTAGAAATGTAAAATAAGCTTTTGCAGTCATAAATTTTATCATAAACTACCTCTCCCATACTGTGATGGACTTGTGACCTGTCCAGGGTGTACCCTGCCCCTCGCAGTGTGACAGCTGGATATGGGCACCAGTGCCCCCCGTGACCCTGAAGGAATAAGCAGCTATAGATAATTGATGGATGGATGGATACCTCTCCCATAACGCATGTTGATTATTTTACCAGTGAAATGACAGTATCCCACCACTAGGTGAAGCTGCACAGGGTTCAAAAGTAGCTATCAGTTGTTGAAGTTCGCCATGTAAAATCTGAATTTTGCATCATTTACACAGCGGCCCTGTTATACTGGTAATTGGGAATTTCCCACTTAAGTCATAAATTTAAACTGGAAAGTCCCCTCCAGTGGGACTTTCCTGTCAGACAATGTGAGCGTTCAGCATTCAAGATGGTGGCTACTCAACACAACTCAGAGTAAAACTCTTACTTTTAATAGTATGTTTTTTTTTTCACAATTAGGCATTCATACATGTAGTACTTTTCAGAGTTTTAAAATGATGTGTTAAAACACTGTTTCTATGCAGGAAATACCACATAGAACTCAGTTATTGTTAGCAAAGTGATGTTTCGTCGTCCTTAGAGGGTCACCACAATGCTCATGTGACACTCGGTAAAAAATAAGTTTGACACTCCTGGCGTAGACTTGACGAGGTTCCAAAATCCCACTTTTCAGGAAAAAAAGGACAAAACATCAGCCAGAGTCTTGATCTATACTTTATATATACAGAGTTAGTCACCAGTTACAATCCACATATTTATATACTACAGGAACACAGATAATACAGGTACTCAGTGTGTTTTACTATTTTGTTTTCCCATTTATTTTTCTGTACTTAACCTGCATGTTCAAGAAGAGCCAGTCGTGGGGTTTGTCTTCAAGCCCAGGGGATAAAAGGGATCTGATTTCCACATCTCCTTCACATCCCATCCACTAGTCTGCATCTGAACAGTGCACAGGTCCAAAGAAGTCCTAAGATCTCACTGAAAACTCTGAAATGTTCTGCCTCCCTGATTGCAGCTGGAGAAGAAAGCTTCACCTTTGTTTGAACTGAAAGAACATCAGGTCTGAACGCATTCGATCATTTATGTTTTTAGAAACTGAACGGAAAGCTTTCTTCACCAAACGCATCCTTCAAATATGGCTGACAGAACGAACATTTTATTGCATCCTTCAGCAGAAGACAAACCCACAGAAAGTCTTTAAACGCGATGTCATTATTGCTTACAAAGAAAAGGAAAACTAAAAGCTTGTTTTGTGTGTGTAGACAGTGCAGATTGACGAAGGGCCCTGCAGCTGGACACAGGTCAGGGTGGAGCTGAACCAAAACCTCAGCCTGTTTTCATCATGAAGGAGGGCAGAGCCAGGGAGGTGGTGGAGGATTCACCACGAGGAGTAACTGCTCTTATTTCTGTTTAGGACAAGCAGCACCCTAGAATTAATTTTAATAAAATATCCCGTATAAAAGTAGGATCTGTGCTGCAGATGTTATTTGTTTTCCATTTTCTGTAATTTGGTATATATAAGTAAAACCCAACTAAGTTGTCTTGGATCAAAGTTAAGGCTTAAAAGTTTTCAACATTTACTAATTTGCAACAATCTAACTTCACACATTTAGCCTGATGCTGTCGATGATTTTTGATGTTCATCTGTTGCAGCTCTGACTGAATGAGGCCAAAACTACAGCAGCTCCATGTGTTCATTAATACGAATCAATGGGAGGCCAATCGAATCTCATTGGCAAAGCAGGAGTGGAAAAACCTGCCAGTTATTGATACAACTGAACTGGTAATGCATTGGTTTAAAACATAATAAAAAATGACAGTAGATGGTATTTTTTGAAATGATAGTAAAAAAAATCTTTATGCAGTTTTGTTTAATCAAATTATGTCAGGATAAAGAAGTAAACTTGCAGCTAAGCTACGGCAGATCTACTAAGACTCCACTGAAAGCCAGAAAGGCTCAACACCGATAAATATTTGGTCTTTTTTTTCCTTTTTTAAAAATAATAATTTTAATCTCCATATGGTAAAAGGAGACTGTTTAAACGTCTCCAACTACTGAGCTTTGAAGCGTTGAAAGATGATGTCATATGTACACTCCTCCAGCACTCATGCACACACATCCATAGTGAATATTTTATGACTATGACTTCCTTTTACTGTCCATTTTCTTGATTTTTCAGACACTGTGGTGAAACTTGCACGAGGGAATTCAATGGCTTTTAGTTTGAGCTGACAGTCTTGGTAATACATCCCCCCACCACCACCCAAAATAATAATAAATAAAGAAGAACAACAACAAAAAAATCACCTCATGATGACCTACTTCACCATATTCTGGGACATGAAGGACATTCTGCTCCACTAAAGCCTGACAGCAGTAAGTCCACAGCTTGGATCACAGCGGTGGAACAGAAACACAAAGAAGGTGATGCTGGGGGTTCATGAGCACGAAGGGATTAATATCAAATACACAAAAAGGACTGATTTACAAAAACAAAATGATAAAKCTTTTTTTACCACCCTGAATCTGAYACCAATGTTTAAGGTGGAGGATACTTWTGTTCACCAGTACCCATGTTACCCATCTTTTCCTGTACCTGTCGGCCACTGGGAAAGTCAGAACGTGGGGCGGAGATAACTGCACCTGCAGCGCAGAGGGGCAGGGAGGGGCAACAGATTTCCAGCAGCAGAGCAAGTTGGGAGATTGGTTATTTAATTTTATCTAATTAATTTATTTGTTTGTTTTAGCATCCTACTGGTTCTGAGGTGTAAAATAAATTTGAATCAGAGTTTTTGAAAAAAAAATACTTGAGATTTCTCTACACCAGGGATGTCCAAAGTGTGGCCCGGGGGCCATTTGTGGCCCCCTGAAATGGATTTTGTGTGCCCCCTGACTTCAGTTCAAAAATTATACTAATTTGTTTACACAAACTGTTTGATGTAGATGGAGACATTATATTTATTATTAGGGCAAATTTATCACAAAATMAAATTTTCCAATAAAAAATATTGGCAACAAAACCAATTATTTGTCTTTAAATTTGAGCTTTTTCCACATCTGGTGACTTCTACTCAAAAGCTGATTTTGCTGCCCTCCAGTCTGCTTTTAATCATAGAATAAATTCATCTGAATACAGCAAGCTTTTTCAACAAGAGAGTGACATCAATCCTGATTTTATTGATCAGAATTGACTAAATTGGTTTGTTTTTTCCCCAATTGAAACCTAGAAAATTGCAAAAATTTCTTTCAATAAGGGAAACCTGCAAAACATTTTTAAAGTTATGGATCTAGATTAATTTACATCCATTTCCAACAATAAATCTGACTAATTTATTTGTTTAATTAAAGTATTCAATGCTTAGTTTATTGTTGAGCAGGTAAAGCAATAATATTTTTGGCCCTCAAGTCCTTCTGACTTCATGATTTTGGCCCATGTGACAAAATATTTCCATACTCCTTCATAATGGGGGGAAATCCCTGTAATTTACTGACAATCTGTACAACTTGACATGTTATATTTTWAATTAGTTTAAGAATACATTTGAAGGAGGAACCATACATTTATGACTTTCATTATAAACTCTAGGAGAACAGGTACTGGGGAACACAGGTATGTTTTTCAACCTTTTACCATCCCACTGCTGACATGATGGTAGTGTTGATGCTGATGATGGCTGCCTTGTAACTGACAGCTGCCTCTGTTTTTGGTTCTTTATAAGCTTAAATGGTAAATTACAATATTTTAGCCTCACTTGAGCAAAAGTGAACCATCGTATCGAAATGAGGATTAAGTCAAATTTGGTCAAAATGACCTAATTACATTTTCAGATTCTTGTCTTTAAAAGCTACATTTTGACACCTGGATCATTCTGATATAAGTGGATCCAGAGATATGATGTAATTAGTTACAATAATACATTACTGTTTGGTCTGAATCCTAATTTTATGTAAATTTATTCAGTAATTTTTGATGTTAATATAAAGAGGAAACCTCAAATAGTATTTGTATATTAAGACTTCCTAGTTGGAAAGAAACAAAAACATTGTTAGCTCAAGGAAAAATTCAAAATTTTAAGTAAATTTTCCTCAAAATCAGTTTTTTTTTTGTTGCTACTGCTCAAAAAATGATTCAAAAATGTTTTTTAGGATTATATTTCAGATAGTTCATTCAAATGATGCGTTGATAAGTCATTTATTCTTTATATTTTGACAAAATTAAAATTTTTATGTGCCTATTTCTCCACTTTTGGACTTAATCCTCATTTCGATGCGAGGGGTCACAAATACATTTACAGTGTTATCAATTTGTTCACAATTTTAAAACCTTAGACAAAATTAACCAAATAAAATTGCACGTGTTTTGTTGTTAATAAGTGGAGAATCAGGTAAAACTGCAGCAGCAGTGAGGGGTTCTCCTCTGCAGAATCTGGAGCAGACCAGAGACAAATCCAATTAATATGTTTCCTGCAGGAGCCGGTCTCAGTGGATTACACACAGAACCGTCTCTGCTGCTGATCGCTTCATGTTTGCTGTATTGTTGCAGAGGAACCATTAACAGCCTTGCTTTATTTACTGACAGATTAATCTCATACTGGGAGCTGCTGAAGCACAAAATGTGTAAACCAGTCTAGTTTGGGCAAAGAGTTACAAAAATAAAAGCATGAATAGTAAAGTAGTAGCAGTAGTTTAAGGTAAAGTCACTTTCTAGAAAAAGAAATAAACTGAAATAGCTAGAAACAMAAATTTAGGAAGTTGTTTTTAACACTAATGAAAACAAGCTACTACTTTTCACATCTTTTCAAAAAGTGTAAAAAATGTGATGTTGGCTTGTTACTAAGCCATTTACTGATAAAGATTGTTTAATCTATTTATATGATTAAAACTGGTTCATGAAAAAGGATAATTGTTGAATTTTGTGTCCAAGACTAAGAAAATTTGATTAAAACTGGATTTAAAATCAAAAAGACTGAGTTAAGATAAACTGCTTTATGATAATTAGAATTACTACACTGCAAAAACTGTCCATCTAACCAAGTTTTAAAACTTTATATCAGCCAAAAAGTCT
>NW_013952940.1:136470-138015 GCF_001266775.1 Austrofundulus limnaeus
TACTACACTGCAAAAAATGTCCACCTAACCAAGTTTCAAAATCTTATATCAGCCAAAAAGTCTTTTTGATCTTGTTTTGAGACTGATTTACTAAACAAGAACTGATTGTGTAAGATTGTGTGTATTTTCTGCCAATGGAGTAAGAAAACTTTACTTGGTAAGATTCTTGAAATACTTGATTTGACTCAATTTTTCTTATTTCAAGAATCTTATCGAGAAAATTTTCTTACTCCATTGGCAGAAATTTTGACCTAATTTGAGTCAAATTTTCAGACTAACAAGATAGATAATCTTACACATTCTGTAAACAAGATGATTATTCTTACACAATCAGTTCTTGTTTAGTAAATTAGTCTCAAAACAAGATCAAAAAGACTTTTTGGCTGATATAAGATTTTAAAGCTTGGTAAGATGGACAGTTTTTGCAGCGGACAGATCTTGAGAGTTGTTTGAATTTTATTTTTTTAATCTTTAGGCATGTTTCCAAAAACGTCAATGTTCCTGCATGCAAGAGCAGCTGAAGTTAGTGTTTTCAACAATAATACAAATCTTTTCTTTAATAATTGACGTGATTTTTTTTCCCTTTTCGGCTATAATTGTTTTATAAAGCTTGCTGAAAAATACCTCTTCTAAACAACTTTAACAAAAATATATTTCTCCACGTCCTTCACTGCCAGAAACCCATTAACCCAGGAGTATATCCCATCTGGACCAGAGGACTACATATGAGCCATTTATTCAGGTAAGTGAATACTAATCTTTTATAATCTGGCAGTAAATGCTTTTATCTGTAGACAAATTGTTGCTGGGTAATTGCTGGGTCATTGACTGCATGGGAGGGGGGCAGAACAGAATGTGCCTTCAGTGCCYTGGACCACCAGCAAGAACTGTTCCAGCCTCGAGTATAAACGTTATTATTCATTTGCTACCAGAAGACTGTCGAGGATGTGATGTTTTACATTCACAACATCTGTCTGATGACAAGCATTTTATAACTGGATTATATTAAATATGATCACAATCTTTCTCTTTGAAGATACGGACAGAAAGACGGTCATATTGAACAGGAAAAAAAATGRGTGAACAGACTATTTAAGTAGTTTTTGTGTACGTATTAGTCCAAGTTTTGTTAGTTACAATAAAGTAGAACAAATATACTCCACAGCTACAAATAATGCATTTTGTTTAGTGGGACCAGCTTACAGAAGTGTCCTTTACGACAAAGTTAACGTTATGAATGTTACTTTTTGCTATCATTTTTAGAAACATGTTAGTGGAACGGTATACACTATCTGCTTAGTAACAATAAATTACGATACAGAGTGCCAAACAAAGGGAAGTGAATTCTTACAGGGATGTAACTTTCAGCATAGACAACTCGCCCCACTGTTTTTAATTTTTTTAATTATTATTTTTATTTTTCTGAGTAACAAAACTTGCCCTTTTAAACATTTTACGATTGTTAAAAATAAATGTGGAGTGTGGAGCAACCAGGCACATACATACTGTAAATGTTAAAGGGATCCACGATTAGTTGTAACATTA
>NW_013952940.1:139254-141647 GCF_001266775.1 Austrofundulus limnaeus
TCTCTGTCAACGCTCTCTGGTTTCATTTAAAAGAGTCGATCATCAGATATTGTCCAAGATTAACCTTCAGGGTGGATATAGCTCGCTAGCACCTATCCATGTCATCATTTACCCAGAATGCTTTGCGTGTAAATAAAATGGCCCCATCCATGTTAAAATATATTTTTAAACTTTTAGTTTAAAAATTATAAAAACATCCTATAGTCTTTATTTTACAGTTAAAGTATATGTTTTTTAAATAAAGTCTAATGTTACAACTAATCATGGATCCCTTTAAATGTGTCTTCATACTGATTTGAAATCTAACTTGAGGGCGTTCAGAGTCCAGTTTTTTAAACTCCTGCCAGCTAACGTGTTGGAGACCAGGTGACTGGTTTAAAAATGCACTCGAAATCCCTTTTTTGCTGCCTTTATCCTGCAGTGACACCGATGAAATAATGTTTGCATTAAACCATGTTTGTTCCTCTTTATGATCCCATACACACAAAATTCACATTTTAATTCTAATATTTATTTCACAATCATCATGAATACATCCTATTGTCCAATACTTTGAGCTCTGGCTTCATCGTGACGGATCAGTGGTCACAATGGAGAGGAGGCAGTTTGGACTTTTACCTAAAGCGATGACAAGCAGGGCGTGTTTAGTGGGCCAGCTGTACGTTTGGAGACACTTGGACTGAGAACAGAGAGAACCAGTCGTCTAACGGAGACTGAGTCATCACGTAACGACTGCAGGAGCCACAACTACTTACTATCAAAGAAAGACGTGTTGAAGGCAGAGGTGGGTGGGCTGAGGGGCAGGGAGGTGGGGTGGTAAAGAAATGATTGCCATGGTTTGGTTTGGCGTGCCCCGTCAGATGGTTTGATTGTGGGCCAGATGAGGCAGCACAGCCTCAGGCCTCCAGTAGCACCGCCTGTGGCCCYATGATGTCACACCTAGCAGCTCCCTGGATCTGCTCGACCACCTCCGGACCCATCGACGACTGGCAGAACCAGACCTGTGGCTCTGCTGCACCGCTCGGCCCAACAGCAGGGCTGTCTGAGGCCATAGAGGGTCCGTAAAGCCGGAGGCGCCCGGCTCCTGAAACGGGACGCACGCCCTGCGTCTCAGAGGGCGTTCTACCCTGGAGCGGTGGGGGGCCGTGAAGAGATCCGGGCTAAAGCTGAAGCAGGGGTTCCGCCAGCCTCGGATCAGGGAGATCCGCCCCTCCAGCGACGGCCCCAGCAGGCTGAGGCTCGTTCTGTCCGTGAATGAGTCCGTTCGGTCTTCGTATGCCAGGTCGGCGGGGGCCGAGCACTGCTGCAGGGGCCACCCTCCACGGCTCTTCCCCCCGACGTCAGCAGCACTGCCTCCCTCGCCTCCCTCACGCTCCACCCTCATGGCTTCGTCTTCCTCCTCTTCGTCTTCCTGCTCCTCTTCTTCCACCTCTGCTACCTCCTCCTCCTCCACCGGCCCCTCCACCACGCCCTCCTCCTCGTCCTCGGTGCTGGTGGGCGGTGGGGAACGGGGGTCCCGTAGGAACACCACTATGACAGTTATGTTATCACTGGAGCCTGCGTCTCGGGCCGAGGCCACCAGCTTGTGGGCGACCATGGTGGTGTCTCCGGTGTTCTCCTGGAGGTGGTCGCTGACCACCCGCACCGCCTCGTCTGGACTCACTGTGTCCCAGAAGCCGTCGCAGGCCAGGATCAGGTAGTCTTCTGAGCCGTCTAATGGGAAAATACTATGGTCTGCGTCACCACAGATGTAGGGTTTGTGCTCGGAGTCACCTGACGAAACAAGAGACCGATCATGATAACTTTGATTGATTCACCATCAATTATAAAGCATCTGTTTCAATGAACCATCAGGTACCTATTGCTCTGGATACAGACAGGCTCCCGTTGACCCTCCATGTGCCAAACCAGATCACACATCCCCCCAGAGCTTCAATCCTCTGCTTCTCATCCTGCACAAACACAATGATGGTAATCATCTGAGCGGTGGATGACTCATGATGGTGCTTTGTTAAACACTTAAAGTAATGGTCCACTCAGAGGGCTGTGTTAGTTAGACATCACTATTGTTTTTGTTGGATAATAAAAAAGAATGGTCTGAAAACTGCAGGAAACGAGTTTAATTTTTGACAGAACGAGAGGCTAAAAACCCCTTCATGTTTGCCTGCTGGATGATTACGCTGCGCTTTGTTTAAAGGAGACCAATTATGGGTCGTAGAAATGTTTATGGTATGTCTGTGGGCTATCCAGTCCATGTTCATTCAATTTAATGCACAAAATAATTCTCAGARAATAAAATTTCCCATTTTCTAGTTCTGCCTGCTCTGACTTCTGTTCAGAAGAGCTGTTTATGTTAATGAGCTCTGTTGGTAACGCCCTCCAAAAATCTGTTG
>NW_013952940.1:141872-143224 GCF_001266775.1 Austrofundulus limnaeus
ACATTAACTCCGCCCTCCAAAGCCAGCATTTACGTTAGCATGGCTAATAATAGCAGAAGCTTCGTTGTACAACCATATGAGACCCAGAGGCAGAGTCGGTCGCAGCTTTTTTTTCCCCTCCTCTTCCTCCTGTGTCGGAGCTCTGCGCTCACTCTGCATGCTGTTACCAGAGCAGGGAGCAGTAGCCGTCAAAATACCTCAGAAACTCGATCAAATAGGCTAAACCTAAACAATAGAGGTACATGAGAGAACGTGTTCATAATGAACAAAAATAAATAATTAAATTGTTTGTATCTGTATCGGTCTCAAACCCTGGTCTCCCACTCTCTGGTCCAACACTCTACCCATTGCCCTATTGGAGGCTTGTTGTGAAATGAGCTACACATTACACAACAACACAGTGACAGCTTTTTTTAATGAGGAGGAGGAGCCTCACTCGGGGTTGCTAGGTAAAGGGCTGAACGCAGGTTCTGGTGGGTTGTCGTACGGCTTGTGACATCACAAAATGTAGGAAGTATAAAACTTGTCGTTAATATACATTAAAAACACATTTACTTACAGTAAATAATATGCCCCTGGGTGCATTTTTTTGGTCCCAGGACTGTTTTTTAAGAAGTACATACCCAAAGTTGAGTAAAAAAAACTTTAAAAAGTGCATTTTGCATAATAGGTCCCCTTTAAACAGACTTTAAACTCACCTCTCTGTCTGGTTTATGTGGTTTCATCAGCTCCACCACCTGCCCTCTCCTGACCAAGATGACCTGGGAGTCTCCCAGCCAGGCCACATACAGAGTCCGGCCCCGCAGGAACGTCACCACACCTGTTGTCCCGCAGCGCAGGTTCTGCCAAACATATCACAGCATAAAGCAACCCTGAGGTACTGAAACCAAGTCATATTAGAGGAAACTTTCCTAAATTCTATTAGTGTAAGTCCAATCTGTCAATATTTATTGAAAAAAAACCTTGGTTTTAAATGCTATCCAACAATTCATGTAGAGATACAAATGACCTTTTRCAAACTATATTTTATGTAGTGTTTAGAACATACATAACCTAATTTTCAACAATTAATTTTATTATTAGATTATTTCTTAAGTCCTATCTCTGCTGAGCCATGTATCCCTATAACTCTAAGTAGTGATGACTTCATGAGATTCTTTATAGATAAAATAATTTTAATAAGGAATAAAATTCATGCCAAACTTCCTGCTACTGTCTCTGATTCTCTGTCAGATGAGGCAGATTTAGTGTCACTAGAACCTGATATATGGCTGGACAGTTTTTGTCCTGTTGAGCTCTGAATTATCTAAAATAAAAGCTTCATCCAAACCATCAACATGTTTGCTAGATCC
>NW_013952940.1:145663-147542 GCF_001266775.1 Austrofundulus limnaeus
ATATCGTATCATGACCCCTCTGTCATGATATGTATCGTATCGACAAATTCTTGCCAGTACACAGCCCTATACGATACAAGGAAAAAACGCAAATATCGGCCGAAAACATCGTCCGGCTGATGTATCGGTCGTATCGATCACAGACGTTTAATTTAATCAGAATCATATGATAGACTATGATATCAAGAAACATAAGGTCGTCATTAAACAAATTAATATAATGTATGGTGATAAAGCTGCAGATTTACAGCCCTAAAATATATAAATTTAAACATTTGTTGTTGATAATCTGTGGTTATAACACAAAGAAGGTTCTCAGTGACAGACTCTTTACCTCTCTTGAGGCCTTCTTCACAAAACGTTCGTCAGTCAGCTTGAAGGCCTTGCAGAGCGCCTCACTGGGGTCCTGGCTGAAGCTCWCCTGACGGACTAAGTTCACATGGAGGTGGTTGGCAGCATAAATGGCAGCGTCCACGCCACCATGACCGTCAAACACGGCAAAGAAAGCCTGTTCTTCTTGATCCTGACAGACAGAAAACACAGACAGTGAATGTCCTTGTTAATGCAGTAATAACCTCGCTGTGGGAGAGTTAACACCACCTCCAGTCTCACCCAGGTGTGTCTGTCCAACACATAGTACAGGTACAAATGGTTGAAAGGTGCTTAAAATAACTGGTTTCTAAAGACGCCWGGGGGGAAAGTATGACATTCAGAAGGAAAGGTCTCCTGCACCTCAGACATGCTGCTCAGACCCAATATTTACAAACTGATCACAACAACCCATGACTGCATGTTTCATTTGATGCATTTTGAGAAATATTTACCTGGATGTTGAAGAGTGTGTTGAAGTCAGGGATGATGACGTGTTTGTCCTCCATCTTGCGCCTCATGTTCTTGATGGCGTGGATGGACGTCTCGTAGTACGGCTGTGGGCGGCGGCGGAAAGGCAGCTCCTTCTGCCAGAGGCAGCAGATGTCAAAGAGTCTGTTAAAGACGGTGCGGGCCAGCTTCACCGACTCCATCTCTGACAGGACACACACACACACACACACAACAGGTCAGACCAGTAACTCTTTGTAACAACAAGCTTTATTTAACATTGTAATGTTATTTTGACCGTCTGTGCTGTCTTTACTCTGTCCTCTCACCATCCCAGCTGCTCTTTGAAGCACTGGGCCTGCCTCGTCTGTGCCCTGCATCGTTGCCCCTCTCTTGTTTAAAAGCATGACCACATAAAATCAAACGGTCTAAACTGCCCTGACTGCTGTGCTGCTCCAAACTCAGACGTTTTAGACCCGAACCTCACAGCAAACAGCTGAGAGATAAAAATAAAAGTTGAGTGAAGCAACGAAGCAACAGCAAACAGGATGTGATCATCGTTCCACAACACACGAGTTTGTCCAAAGCTTCATGAGATTACATTTTTTTCCTTTTGTTAGTTTTTGGGCTTCAGTGCACATCTGTTAAAATCAAATTTTATGGCACTAAGATTATAGATCTGGTTTAGTTTGGTCTGGTCTAACGATTTATTTTACATTATAAGAACCAAAACAGGTTTGGAAGTCATGTTTGTACCAATAATGACATTATAAAATAACAGATTGCTTATTTAAAACTAGGGCTGGGTGGTATGGGCCAAAAAAAATATCTCTGATTTTTTTATGCCAAATTCGATTTTAATCGATTAAATCAATTTATTTCCCAGCCCTATTTAAAACTGAACTAAAGTGACAATATTATTGTTAATTAACCTAAAGAGGAGCATCTGGTGTCTTTCTGAAGGAAATTTTGTAACTGATTAACTGAATATTAGGGCTGCACCAATTAATCGACGACTAATCGATTATTAAAATAATCAACTAATTTAATAATCGATTAG
>NW_013952940.1:148428-150035 GCF_001266775.1 Austrofundulus limnaeus
CCCTGATACCGCCCAGGAGGCCCATCTCATCTCATACATAATTATTCCATAACATAGAAAATTAATAAATGTTTATTATAGTTTTTCCAGAGTGACTTGAATTTTGCATGATTTAGTTCATTTGTTAGATTGTGAACATCTTACACTATATTTCTTTTAGTTGAATTTTATATGCTTTGGTTGAGATTTTATGTTGATGTTAAATCTTTTAAGTTTATTTTGTTGAAGAATTGACTCTAGAGTGCATATTTTGTGTCCATGAAAAGAACTGTTCTTGTTAATTTGATGAAAACATTTTAAATTTCCAGTGCACTCACATCAGAATAACTTATAGATTTGTTGTTAGAATAATAGATTAATTGAAAAAATAATAGTTAGATTAATCATTACAAAATAATCGTTTGGTACAGCACTACTGAATATTAGACGCAGTTTTGTATTTTATACTTTCTGATCATTGCAGCTAGGGATGTACGATATATTGGTATTGATATCGATATCGGCCAATATTGGTCATTTTTTAGAATATCCGTATCGGTCCAATATGTAAAACGGGGCCAATATTAATGTCCAATACTGATTTTCCATTTTTTATCTTTGTGTTTGTGTTTTGAGAGGGGACATGGTTGATTGAACAGGATCTGTTTGATCATAATAGTGATATTGATGCTGCATAAACAGGAATAACTGAAGTAGGGAGCCATGTCAGAGGTCTGGTTGTTTACTTACAGTATCAAAAAAAGACCGAAGTGTGTTTTTGCTTATATGTATAATATAATTTGTATGTTTGTGTAATATCGGTAAATATCGGTTATCGGCCATAACACCAATAATTATATCGGATATCGATAGAGTGAAATCTTCCTATCGGTGCATCCATAATTACAGCCTTAACAGAATAAGAGTTGGTGTGGTTCTTATCATGTGTCCTTTCTTTAGTCTAAACAAAAATGAGTTACGTTCTGACGTAAAAGGTAACACCTCCAGGTGTGTACYCAGGAAGTGATGAACKTTATAAGGTCAATTCATTTTTATAGTAGAGAGAAGATGTCAGCGTGTTGCAGAGTCTCTGCTCAGAGCAGAGATGCTGTTTTGGTTTGTTTTCAGCCCAAGGTCTTACTGAGGCCTGTGTGCTGTACCTGACTGCAGTCAGAAGATTGAGAATAAAGTTTTAACAAGAAATCCAGTGGATTTCTTTTAATTTAGACATACCATTTTTGAACAGTTTGGCTAACTAACTAACAGCTAACTAAAACTAATTTTTTGTTTAGTGGACTAAACAGAACTGAGTGATGTAGCGGTTAAAGATTAGCTGTTAGTGTTAGAAAAAGAAAAAAATAGTATAGGTCTTCTGGACGGGTTCTTCTCTAATGAAACGTTTCTTCTCTCCTCCAAGAGACTTCTTCAGTCTGAGAGTTTCAGGCTAAATTCAGGCTTTTAAGCCCTGCCTCCATGTGACTGATACTCACATCACATGGCTATCGTTGACACCTAATTAACACCTATTGTTAACAGGGGGTGGAGTGGAAAGATCCGGTGCCCCGGCACAAACAGAGCAATGTTGTATATGCTGTTAAGTGCCAGGAGGACTGCGACCAGTTATACAT
>NW_013952940.1:150045-152147 GCF_001266775.1 Austrofundulus limnaeus
AATATATATGTGACATACTACAAGTTATTGTGTTTAGCGGTTTTGCATTAGGTCCTGCTACTTTAGTTTTCATGTTTAACGTTAACAAAACTATATTTTTAGTTAGCTGTGCCCACCAATTCTTATTTGAAAAACTATGCATGAAATAAAAGAATGCAAGTGGTTCCCAAAGTTGGGGTCAGGACTCACAGTGGGGTCCTAAAACATCAAGGTGGGGTCCTGAAATTTTTTTCTGAATTAATTACACTAAAAAAATGACAACTAAGAACATATTTTTACCTTTGTTGTTACAAAATAATAAGATTAGTGTAATTAAAATGGACAAAAATAGCACAATAAATAATGTTACTATGCTCTTGTTGATGTGAAAACAATGTTTATGAACCGACAACAGCTGGGTGCACAGGTTGCTGGTATGTTGTGGGTCAAAAGCTGAGAAGTTTGGGAACCACTGCTCTARAACATAAAGTGTGTTTCTGATAAAAGAATATAATGCTGCATGTTGACCATCATTACTCTCAAACTTATTGTTCCTGTTTTCACTAAGAAGCCTAATCTCTGCGCTTTATTTATGTGGTTGATTGAATTTAAGATACTCACTTATTTTATCGATTGTAATCATTTACTTTAAACAGTAAGAGAATCAACAAGTTTACTATGACATCATACCTGAGGTGTGACCAGGTTTTCTATAAACATTTTAAGAACATGATTCGGAGCCACTTCCTGAGACTCCAGTGGTCCAGATCTGAGTMATGTGTTATAAACTCTGCATGTCTGTAGATAAATGTTCAAGTCTAAGAAGTGAATCAATCTCGTGTGCATAATTAGTTTTATCTTTCATCAGGTTAGTTTGAGGAAGTAGCTCTGAAACCCAGACGTGTCCTCCTGGGAAACAGTTTTCTCCAGTGAGTRCTGGTTCTGACCCATGGTCTCATATGAGTAGGACACCCCAGGAAAAACTCCTAAGAGGCAACASACTCCTTTTCCCCTAAGATTTTAGACTAAATTGTTGACATGGTGACTGGATTYTTAGATTAATTTGATACTATAGTATAAAATTTGACTACAAACCCACTAAAAATGCAACTTTTACAGATGTAACTGCTAAATACTGTTTTCATTGAGCAAAATGTGACTTTCTGTAATATTAAGTGTATTTATGAATGTATCAGTCCATTCCAGTTGTGAGTTTCCTTCCCGCCCTCTAATGCATGTCGTGGAGAGAACTGGGACAAAGCCCTGGTGACTTCACAGGCGTATGTGTGAGATGAAGTGAGAGGAAGAGACCTAATTTGTTGGAGAGAGCGTCCTCGTGGGTGGAACTCACGTGGTAACGGGTCAACTCCATCTTCTACGGACTTGACGAGGTGGTGGATGGAGAGGTCAGCCTGGAGGACGCTGTCCGCGGTGGCCCTGGCCAGGGCGGCGGCCAGCGAGCAGGGGCAGTTACTGTGGTGGGGGGAGAAAACAACACAGTTATGAACAGGGTCAGACAGAAACCTGCACCCGCTTCTTATGTTATCATCCATGAAATGGACGTTATTAGGCGTTATCAGTCCCCTAGAATGGCTCCAGAATGTCCCACCTGTGCCGGTTAGCAGGTTCCCCGTCCCATAGAATGGCTTCTGATTGTCAGCTGGTTAACATGAGGCATAAAGCCAATATCTGGTTAATATGAGGCATAAAGCCACTATCTGGTTAATATGAGGCATAAAGCCACTATCTGGTTAACATGAGGCATAAAACCACTATCTGGTTAATATGAGGCATAAAACCACTATCTGGTTAACATGAGGCATAAAACCACTATCTGGTTAATATGAGGCATAAAACCACTATCTGGTTAACATGAGGCATAAAACCATAGTGACTTTATTCCTCATATTAACCAGATAGTCACTATCTGGTTAATATGAGGCATAAAACCATTGTGATTTTATGCCTCATATTAACCAGATAGTGACTATCTGGTTAATATGAGGCATAAAACCACTATCTGGTTAATATGAGGCATAAAACCACTATCTGGTTAACATGAGGCATAAAACCACTATCTGGTTAACATGAGGCATAAAACCACTATCTGGTTAACATGAGGC
>NW_013952940.1:153526-156232 GCF_001266775.1 Austrofundulus limnaeus
TCGGGAAATGAAATATCGCGATATTTCAATGTATCAATATTTTCTTACACCCCTAGTAAAAACCTGACTGTCTCCAGTGTGTGGAAGCAGGGAAACAGCTCAAACCTGCTGGACGTTGGGTCACGAGGATTACATTACCCAAGATCAGGGGTCTGCAACCTTTACGATCAAAAGAACCATTTCTGCTCCTCGTCTCACTAATAAAATGTGTCCAGAGCTGCAAAACAAGCTACAACAGTGATTATAAACTGGTGGTCCACGGGCCTTTTCAAGGCCTTTTTGGGAACCTTTATGGTCAGTGGAGGAGACATTATAAAACTAAAGGAATATTGTTATTATTGTTGTATTTTTATTTATTATTGTACACATCAGGACAAATAAAAAGACCATATTCATGTAAACAAGAAGAATACTGTATATAGTTTATACCGAATTTCATAAAAACTAGTACAACTCAGGCGTATTTATTTTCTAATTCTTATTATTTAATCTTCAAATTCTTTAAAGGTAATTCTGATGGATTTGAGAGAAAGATTATAGATAGAAAATTATCCACAGGATTACATGTCAGCTTTTAATCATTTGTTTAAGTTTAGTTTGTTCATTTCATTAAAACAAAATTTATTTACAATAAAAAGAAAAATATAWAAAAGAAAAATTAGAAAAACAATATATGTGTATCAAAATCACAAATGAAATGAAAGGTAGCAGAGAGAAGAAAAAATCTTATATCTGCTCCTTTTCTCCCAGGAATACATTCATACAACAAAAATACTATCATTAACAAAACAAAAGACAAGAACATCTAATCCCTCTAGGATAACAGTTAATATAGGTGCATTTTATACTGTTTCATATTTTTTTAACAATCGAACTTTTAAATCTGGACTACAAGTCTGAATGTAGTCAAAACTAACAAGCCAAGAGCTGAAATGAAGTTTATTTATCGCAGCATAGCAGACTGTATAAACTCCTTGATATTTTTAGTTGTAAAGGTCTAATCTTTAACACCTGAACCAGTAACCAGGTCTGTGATTTTAACACCGACCTGCCACTAGCACCTTCTTCTGCTGAACGATGTTTATTTTGCCACAACAACAAAAGTCCAAGACAGTGGTTCCCAAAAARATAACAGCAGACCTGACTGTTTCTATGTGATAAACATTAGTCCGTCTGTTTTCTTCCTCTTATCCAGGGTCAGGTCTCGGGGGCAGCAGCCTCAGCAGAGACCCAGACCTCCCTCTCTGCAGACACGGACCAGATCCTCTGGGGGAATCCCAAGGTGTTCCCAGACCAGCTGAGGAACATAGTCCCTCCAGCGTGTCCTGGGTCTTCCTCTGGGTCTCCTCTCAGTGGGACGTGTCCAGAACACCTCACCAGGGAGGAGTCCAGGAGGCATCCTAACCAGATGAACCACCTCAACTGGCTCCTCTCGACGTGGAGGAGCAGCGGCTCTACTCTGAGTACCTCCTGGATGACCGAGCTTCTCACCCTAGCTCTAACACAGAGACTAAGACACCTAAAATGACCTCACATTTTAGTCTCAACAAAGGCAGGCAGTTTTATAGGACTTCCTTTGGGAACCACTGACTGAGGATGATGATTATAGCTACAGCTAACAGCTAACTTCCACTTCTTCAGTCCTTATTAAATGAAAGATGGTTGCACATTTCAATCGCAGATAAACAACCGTTGAGTTTCACCCCTCGAGTGCCGTTTGTGATTACCAATCAATCAGTGAACAAATTAATTGAAAATGCAGCAGCAGGCCTGTAGAAATCTCAAAGGCTGRGCTGTGTTTAATTTACCTGGTGATAAACGAGCCCAGGTTGGTCGGAGTTCAACGCTGTAACAAAAACACTGCACATACAGCGTGAAGCACCGTCGGTGCCTCTTGTGTCGAACAACATGGGTTTAATCAATAAAAGCTCATACAGCAGTCGTGATTAATGAACTCAGGCCAACAGAGAGGCCGATAAATGAGCTCGTTTTCATGTGGATGTCCTGGAAGTTTGTTAGAGGATGGCTGCTGGCTGGTCCCCCGGTCGTCACAAAATATAAATAAATACACTTTTCTGAACGACAAATGATCGTTTCACATGGTCAAACATCTGAAAAAATTTAGGCGCTGACATCGAAYAGAGACTGTTCTTATCTCCACAACAACCACAAATAACCTCACCGACCGTCTATCAGGAGTGACTGAATGTGTCTGAAAGCCTTTCAGTCGTCTCCTCTCTGTGAAGAAAACCAGACAAGCTGTGTCTTTATTTCTCAGCTCAGTGGCACTCATTGTTCATGAGTGAGATACTGAGAACCTTTAGTCAAAATTTATATATATTTAACACAATTGTGGTCACTTGGCTCCCTGTCTTAAAGGAGCAACATCATGTAAAATCAGCTTTTTTGAGTTTTATATCATGTTATAATGTTATACTCTCATAAAAACATGCCCAAAGCCTTGCTCTGACTCATTCATCATGTTTGAGAAATCCTGCAGTGTTTTTATGAAGCCATGCTGAGGAGCAAAACGACAGGTGGGGACCAGAAACACCTTTTGGTACCAGAAACACCTCTGGGACGTGTCTTTAAGCTGAACTTCCTCATCACAGAGCACACCCCCTCCCCTCCCCACACACCCCGCCCATGACTCCTGCTGGCTCTCAGGTCAAAGTGAAAGTGAAACTTAACTGTCTGCTGAGCTCT
>NW_013952940.1:156390-157419 GCF_001266775.1 Austrofundulus limnaeus
GCATTTTAATAACAACTAAAGGTGACATAGATACTTTATTATGGTATAGTATTTAAATATATGCCTGAGAAACACATAATATTGGCCCTTTAATGTTTTAATTAGTTTGAACCCTGATGTTTCTCTAAGCTTCATTGCCTGCTTTAAAAGATAAACCTTAAACCAGAGCTTCATTCATTTCTTACATTCATGCCGTAAAAGAGAAAAGACCCATCTCTCCTGTTGGTTTGTATCAGTAACACATTATTCTTAATGTGAGGGAAAAAAACCTTCTGCTGCACAAATTATCACCTTAAATCTGAAGCACGATGAATCATCAACTAGATAAATAAAGTGAATGAGTCTCAGCATTTAAGAGTCCTGGGTTTGAATAACAAACTAAACTCAGAAAAAGACAACTATAGATATTTCTGAGGATGTCTCTTTGTGCAAACAGAAAATAAAATAAAACAAAGAACAGGTAGAATTGTGAAATCTGTGAAAATATAATTAATTTATTCACATTTTCACATAAACACCTAAAAAAGGTGCGTTCTTGCAGACTCATGAGAGAAAAAAATAGTCAAACCTAAAAAACAGTAAAGCAGGTTCTTCACAACGACATCTGTGATATCAGTTTTGCATCATTAGATAATTTCTTTTCATGTAAATGTTGACATTTCCAAACATATTTACACACCGTGCACAAACACAAACACATCGCAGTTCTGGTGCTGCTTGGTTTGAGCCACCAGACAMCAGAATTTCATTTTGTTCTCAAAGAAATGAGCTGCAGAGGAACTGAGTTTTTGTAGCTAAAAGGAGCAGAATGTTTGTCGAAAGCTAAGTGTAGCAATGGCTAACAGTTAAAAGCAGGAAATAACTGATTGTTAAAGTAGTTTAAAAATAAAACAGAAAAAATTCAGAAGTAGTCAGATTGCAAAGAAATTTAAGAGCGAGTGATTTTTTGTGACAGACACAAATATTTAATTTAAAATTTGTACATTAACCCAGTGGTTCCCAAAGTGTGGGGTGCGCCCCCTGGGGGGG
>NW_013952940.1:162071-164029 GCF_001266775.1 Austrofundulus limnaeus
TCTCACTCAGTGAAGCTCTTTTCAGATTAAAAATACCTTTGAGGAAATGTATTTTTAGATGCCAAGTAAACTGTATCATGGTAGCCCCCCCCCCCCCTGGCCACGTACTGAAATGGGCGAGACAGAAGCAGAAGGTGGTTCTTAAAGAGACAGAGGCCAATTTCAAGGCGTTTAGTAGAGGAAGTGATGAGAAGATAAATTTATTTTCTATTTAAACATAAAAACAACATTATAATAACAACTAAAGGTAACATAGATACTTTTTTATGGTATAGTATTTAAATATATGCCTGAGAAACACATAATATTGGCCCTTTAAGCTGTTTCTGCTGATTTGTTGTTTTTAGGTTGGTAAACTCAAAATACACCTGTATTCTTGTTTGTTTTTTAAGCATATTTATCAACTTTATTTGTTGGCAGCACAATGGCTCAGTGGTTAGCACTGTTGCCTCACAGCAAGAAGGTTCTGAGTTTGATCCTTGGTTCAGACCGGGGGTCTTTCTGTGTGGAGTTTGCATGTTCCCCTCGTGTTTGTGTGGGTTTTCTCCAGGTACTCCAGTTTCCCCCACACCCCAAATATATGTACAGTAGATTGCCTTCAGGCCACTGATCTCAATGAGATTTGCCTGGTTAATTAATAATAAAATGAAAATTAGATTTAACTGAAAATCTGTCCTCTGGGCTGGAGGGTTCTTTCCAAATGGATGCAGTAGTTATGACCTAATTACGGCAAAGGTGGAGCGATGGTGTTTCTGCATGGGTTATAAATATAAACATGTCATAAATCACCCATCACATCAAACGAAGGATTCAGTCAAATTTGGTTAAAAATGCACATTTTCAGATTCTTGCTTTTTAAGCTACATTTTGATACCTGGATCATCCTGATATGAGCGGTTCCAGAGAWATACCTTGATTTGTTTTCCTAATCAGGATAACTCATTGATATTTGGTCTGAATCCTATTTTTAGGTTCTTCTAGTGAGGAATTTTTGACCTCCATTTTAAAAGAGGAAACCTCAAACAACAATTGGATATTAAGATTTACCAGCTGGAAAGAAAAWAAAGCTTTGCTAGCTCACAGGGAAGATGACAAAAATTTACATTTTTTCTGCACAAAATCATATTTTTCTGCTCCACAAGGTCTTAAAAAATTCTTTAGGATTATGTTTACAATATTTAATTGAAACAATTCGTAGATACGGGTCAGTATTGTTTTGACAAAAAGCAGCTGTGCAAATATTTTACTGGTAATAAATTAACAACAAAGCTCTCGGATGTATTTGGTCACAAATTTTAATAAAGCTTTCAAAAACGTAATCGTTAGATCATTAGGTGAGTTTTACAAATATTGTGCTAATATCTGATGTGGTTTTAGCTGAGCATCAGCCCAACACAAACCCTGTTTGTCCTGGGTTAGGGTTAACCCTAACCCTAACCCTAACCGCAAACCATTTTTATTTCACAAACCACTGGACGGATTTCAATGAAACTCTCAGGAAGTAAACATTGGCACCCAATTCAAGATAAATGTCATTAACAAACAGGAAAATGGCTAAACATTTGTCAGTTTTAAAGATATTGAGTCAGAATTTGATGTGGTAGTAGCTGAGGGTCAGTCACTACGTGACGTCTCACAAAATGATACAATCGTGCACACTAAACTAAACTGCTCCTGGGGCCACAGTTAATGCAGACCAACAGCTCAGGGTCCGAACATCCAGCAATTAAAGTTATGTAAATAAACTAAGTATTACAAAGATCTGTTAGCTTTGAAATAGTTTATTTTGCTGTATTTAATCATGAAAACATTCAGAACCCTATTTAATAAATGTAGTGATGATAAACAAAAAAAACAAAAGTAGATACCACATAGTGGTAACACAATGACCCCCGCACGCAGAAATGCACCACAACTCAGAAGTCCTTATTCCTAATAGATGTCATGCTACTAGGTGC
>NW_013952940.1:164174-166807 GCF_001266775.1 Austrofundulus limnaeus
TAAACAATAAAATAAATCTGAAGCTCCTATGTTTAATAGTTTTTGAGCAATAACCATTTTTGTATGTCCAGATACCACTTTTTCAGATAAATTGGGGGTCCGGTGGTGTGGGCACCGACTGGGTGACCATCAGGCCCACCAATCGGTGCCCACCAATCAGTGGGCACCGATTGGTGGGCCTGATGGTAACCCAGTATTTTTACAGTCTTTATTTTACAGTTAAAATATGTTTATCAAATAAAGTCTAATGTTCCAACCAATCAGGGGTCCCTTTAAAGGATTTTTCTGGTAAAGTGATGTAAAATAGGCCATAAAGCAGCAGATACTGCAGAGCATCTAAAAGTGTTTTTTCTGTGGTTTGGGCTGAACCATGTTTAGAAACCTGTGAGTTTGTGACAACGCTGCAGCTGGATGTGGAGCAGGAGGGGATTACCACCTCCGACCCGGCGGTCTTCGACCCGGCGGTCTTCTCCACAGTGTTTGGTCGGCGGCTGCTTCTGTTCCCTCCTGCAGCCTCTGTGTTAAGCTTCAGTCACGCAGGGAGCTCTCTGCTTGCAGCAGTAATACTGTAGCTCTGGGTGGATGTGTTCACAGATGACTCATGCACACGGCCACGATTTCTTTTTTTTTCTTCAGAGCTTTCTACAAGCGTTTTTTTTTCCTCTACAGATTTAGCCCCGGAAAGGAGCAACAAGGTTGTTTCCAAGGCAACGCAGAGGCAAGTGATTGACAGCCGGCAGCGTCGGTCCTCCCGCTGCCAAACCCCCACACAACGAGCTCCCGCTCCATCATTATTCTAAATATTGAGCCTCTCCGCAGCCAAGCGGCGGTGTGGCTCGGGCACGCTTCCCTGGTCGCAGGCATTCCTCAAGACAAACCTGCAGCTGAGCCTTTTTATTTTCTGAGCATCAGAGACRCTTCAGGCTGTCACCAGCTTCACTCACATGTTTTCAAATAAAACCTTGAATTACTGCCCTCCTAACGGCTCTGTTACGTGAACGCTGTATTCTCAAGAGGCCACAGGAGGCTTGTGTAACAGAACGTGAGCCAGGAAGCCGTTTCTCTGCTCCCCTCTCTCAAAATGGCTTTAAATGACTTTGATGAGTAAATTTGTCTCCTCGGTTCACACCGCACCATGTGTAGTCTGTTACAAGGCTTTCTGGCGTTTGGATGGCGAGCAGCAGGAAGCCACTGATGCTGCTTCAATGAGCCGGCGTTACAGCCAAGAGCAAAAACCCTCTGGTTTTTATTCATTTTCCCCTTTAGATTTACATTTAGATCAAATTCATTGAACAAAAGGCTTTAGAACCTTCCTGGTTTTTATCCAACTGTTCCAGTAATTGTTTTTTTTATCTTTCTGAATTTATCCCATAAAACAATCTCACTGTCTGCAGATCTTTTAGAAAAGGTAAAAGTATTTTATTTTACTTAACAAACAGCTTTTGTTGCGGACTGGGCTTGGCTCTGACTGAAGAGCTGATTGTAAAAAAACACAGAGGTCTCGACAGCAAGTGTTTTATTTTCATCCCTTGTAGTAAACAAATGTGCGGTGCACATCACACACACAGCAGAGAAGGTGAGATTAAGAGTTTTCACACAAGTTCTTACATAAATCTGACGTTAAGGTTTGAGCTCAACTTATTCCTGACATACACAACATTAAAAATCATCATGTCGTATACTATTGCTTCTAGAACAATTTACAGCACGTATTCAGGGGCGGCACCAGGTGGGGATGGGGGGGTGGGGGGTCCAGACAACCATAACTCTTGTATTCCTGTATATGTTAAAGGCCCAATATTATGTGTTTCTCAAGCATATATTTAAATACTATGCCATAATGAAGTATCTGAGGTCAGCCAAGAGGAGAGACCGCTGCAATTGAATCACGCATGCACAAAGCTGTCACTGCTTCTGYCTGGTTTACAAAGCGGGATGTAATATTTATTGTAATGTTTTTTCCCTGGTACTGTCTCTAAAGTAAATCTGTGGACCCAGCTGTGTTTGACTCACAGATCAGTCACTTCACCTCTTCCTCCCTGTGCCTCCTGACATCAAACTGTCTGCAGATTAAATTTAAGATTCCCACAAATTTAATTTATATGTTAAATTTTTTTTGTTCTGCTGTTAGCTGATTAGCAGAATCACACCCACCACTGGTAGTCGGTGACAGTTTTTCTGACTTCACAAACAGTAGTTTTTGATGGTTTTTGGTGGTTTTCCAACCTCCTAGGCCCCTTTCACATTGTTTTTGATGGTATTTGGTGGTTTTGACTGGTTTCGGCTCTCCTAGGCCCTTTTCACATGGTGTTTAATGGTTTGTGGTAGTTTTGACTGATTTTTGGCCCTCCTGGGCCCCTTTCACATGGTGTTTAATGGTTTGTGGTAGTTTTGACTGATTTTTGGCCCTCCTGGGCCCCTTTCACATAGTTTTTGATTGTTTTTTGGTGGTTAGGTGGGGGATTCAGCCCTCTTCTGCCCCTGTTACAAGATTTTGGATTGTTATTGGTGGTTTTCAGGGGTTTTCGATCTTCCTAGGCCCATTTCACTTGGTTTTTAAGGTTATTTGTTGTTTTGAGTGATTTTTGGCCCTCCTAGGCCCCATTTACAAGGTTATTAATGGTTTTTGGTAG
>NW_013952940.1:167141-169201 GCF_001266775.1 Austrofundulus limnaeus
CTCCAGGACAACCCTAACATGACAACAACATTTGGCTTTTAGCTTTGAGGCAATCCCAGGATTGCGATTGCCCACCAAAATAAAAGTTTGTGGTAACTTATTAAAAAGCTTAAATTAATTATTAAACAAAATAAAAAAACAATGAAACTTTGGGAGTGAAGTGAGCCCCATCCGTGATGAATTTCAATGCATGGCTGCAGATCAGAAGTGATTTTGAACAGATGTGTTGCCAGTAAAACCCGAGCAGCGCCGCAATCCGCCTGCAGCTCACAACAACAAGCAGATGTCAACAAAGAGCGTTTGTTGTTTGTCCTCTCGGCAGGCTTCAGCCAAMAACCCGAGCGCACCTCAGGACGTGGTCAGAGCCTCGCTGACGTAACGCTGCGCTTGTAGAGACGTCACAGTGACGAGCACGACGTTGGGCTGCGGAGAGGCGTGTCTAATCTGTTACAGATTTTAGATTAAAAAAAGAAAAATCAGAGACACACAACTCCTCCTTCAGTACATCTGGGACAAGCACGTAGGCGGTGAGTCAGCTGTTTCAACAAGAGGGGAGACTTTTAAACGTGGTGAAGAAAACGAGGCGCGCAGCTTTGCTTGTGTCTTTTTTTTTATTATTCTTTTTGTTAAACGGTTGTGAGTCTGTTGTAGTTCGTCTGTTTCCAGAAAAGCCTCCAGCTTCAGCTCAGCCTTCACAGAAAGGCGAGGGATTGTACGCACAATTCCCAGTGAGAGTTTCTGAGCAGCGCCTGCTCTGCATAAAGCCTTCAGGCGGGATTATGTAATCCACCAGCTGGATCAGTGGTAGATTGGTGGGAGCCTGCGGGGGGGGGGGGCATCACACCCTGACCTGGCTCTTCTCCTGAAGATCCCTTTAATATTCCAGTTTCACTAATGTTTTAATACTTGCACATCACAGTTATTAAAGATGAATTATCCTGTGTTTGTACAGTCTGAGCTTGTCCCTTTCAAAATAAAAGGACATCTAATCAACAAAAAATTAACAATAAAAGCCCTGATCTTCTTATACTTTTACAAAAAAAATTAAATTCAAGCTCTTTTTAATCATTTTCAATATTAATTTTCAGTTTTCAGGCACCTTATTGTGGTGTTGCATAAACACAACGTTTAAAAAGTCAGGTGTTTAATAAAAAAATTAAAATATTGAACAATTTTTCACACGTTAATGTATTTTTATCAGAATTTTTCAGCTTCTGTTGGTTGACTGAGCTTATTTAAAGCTCATATACCCATAAATATACAGCCAGATCTGTTTATATAAATTCTTTTTCATTGATTCATCAAAACTTACAAAAGTTAAACAACTTGTTCAGATTCATAAAGAAATATTTGACGTTTTACATTAAAGACAATTTGTCATAAATTATTGATTTTGACTCACTCAAAAAATATGAATCAATCATTTGTTGTAAATAAATAGTCCCAAAACACTGTTTTTAAAGTGTGGATAAATTAAATTAAATAAAAAAACACAAAACTTGATTTTTTTCTGAACTTGGCGCAGATAATGTTTGTTTGTTTTAATGGACCAGAATCATTTTTTGCAGGATTATTTTTCAAAGTTAAACAGACTAAAGATTATAATTATCTACACATACATTTCCAGTCATATATTTACTGTCTGTGCTGATATTAAACAAATGGCAAATTGAATTACAAGCTTAAATTTTAATCTGAACCCAGTAAATTCACTCATTTAGGTTAAAAAAAGTTCTCTATGCTAATCGGTATCATTCAAATMAAAGGACTGTACTTAAGAAGTATTTGTATTTCATGAATTATATTCTTACATTTGGCCGCAGCCCTCAGATAGATTTTCATTTTGGGGAAAAGCTTTGTGCAGCCTTGATATATGTATATAAACTGAAACAGCTGGACTAGTGCATCCTAAATTTAACATCCATTCATTCTTTTAATACAACAGAGTCATTTCTACATTTTTGAGGAGGTCACCTCCTAATTATTATTATAGAAAATCTAACTGCTCATTTTAAATCAATACTTTTACTTTTAATACTTAAGTACAAAAAATATCAGAT
>NW_013952940.1:170240-172207 GCF_001266775.1 Austrofundulus limnaeus
CATCAGTAGGTAGGAATCTGTGTGTTTGTGCAATGCATCAGTCGGTAGGAATCTGTGTGTTTGTGCAATGCATCAGTAGGTAGGAATCTGAGTGTTTGTACAATGCATCAGTAGGTAGGAATCTGAGTGTTTGTGCAATGCATCAGTAGGTAGGAATCTGTGTGTTTGTGCAATGCATCAGTCGGTAGGAATCTGTGTGTTTGTGCAATGCATCAGTAGGTAGGAATCTGAGTGTTTGTGCAATGCATCAGTAGGTAGGAATCTGAGTGTTTGTGCAATGCATCAGTAGGTAGGAATCTGTGTTTGTGCAATGCTTCAGTAGGTAGGAATCTGTGTGTTTGTGCAATGCATCAGTAGGTAGGAATCTGTGTTTGTGCAATGCATCAGTAGGTAGGAATCTGTGTGTTTGTGCAATGCATCAGTAGGTACGAATCTGTTTGTACAATGCATCAGTAGGTAGGAATCTGTGTGCTTGTGCAATGCATCAGTAGGTACGAATCTGTGTTTGTGTGTGTGTGTGCGTGCACGTGTGTGTGTTTCAAGGTCAGACAGGCAGGTATTCTGGCCTATAGCAATGCACCAAACTGCTTTGCATTCAGTTCATCCACCACAGACGTACAGTATGACTCATCATTTGAATTATGGGCACKTTGTGAGAACAAAGACCCGCAGCTCGGTGGAGCTGCAGCAGCTTCTGCTGAAAGTCCACGGCTGCTGCAGGAGGAAGTAAAGGAGGCCACTTTGAAGGTCACTGCACTTCCAGAAATGGGGTCTCTCCTGAGCTGAAATTAATGAAGGTGCCTGTTTTAGAGACTCGCTGCTAGAAAGACTCACCAATCTGACAAACTGTGAACCCGACTAAAGTGKAAGTCTGATCTGTTGTTAACGTTTTGTTTGGTTTTCTCTGTTTTAACTGGAACTTTGTCTTTACTCGTCCAGTTTTATAGAGAATCCTCACAGCTGCAGTCATTCCTGCAGAATCTCTACGAGTCATAAATCGGACACTTATCGCTCAGAAATCTGATCATTTGTGTGACAATACTTGCAGAAATGTTTGTTTGTTATTTAAATGATATCAAAATAATACAAAATAAAATAAGAAAAGTTTGGATGAAATGCTTCATTCTTTGCATGCTGAGCGCCACGTTTCGCGCTGGAGTTGAGAAAATAAAAGGTAAAGCTGTTTTAGTCAAACCTTTTGAGTAATCTCATTGTGATATTATTCTGCTCTCAGTATGTGTTCATAATGACTCTCAGCTACTACCACGTCAAATTTCAGCTCAAAATCTTTAAAACTGCCTGAATTCTGTCTCTATTTGTAATCTCAGATGACTGTGGTGGCCATCTTGACTTGAGTTTCCTTCAGAAGTCGTAGTTCTTCCTGAATATTTCCTTAAACACCGTGCGGTGGTTAATGAAATATTTTGCTAACAAATGGACTTTTGGCAGCAGATGATAATGAAAAATTATCAGTTCATCAGATAAAGTAGAACTCAACACCAAAGCACTGATTGGTGAGCCTCCACCTGTCCTACACTACAAAAACTGTCCATCTAACCAAGTTTTAAAATCTTACATCAGCCAAAAAGTCTTTTTGATCTTGTTTTCAGACTGATTTACTAAACAAGAACTGATTGTGTAAGAATAATCATCTTGTTTTCAGAATGTGTAAGATTATTTGTCTTGTTAGTCTGAACATTTGACTCTAATTAAGTCAAACATTTCTGCCAGTGGAGGAAGAACATTTTACTTTATTCTTGAAATACTTGATTTGACTCAGTTTTTTCTTATTTCAAGAATCTTGCCAAGTAAATATTACTCCACTGGCAGAAATGTTTGACTTAATTAGAGTCAAATGTTCAGACTAACAAGACAAATAATCTTACACATTCTGAAAACAAGATGATTATTCTTACACAATCAGTTCTTGTTTAGTAAATCAGTCTGAAAACAAGATGATTATTCTT
>NW_013952940.1:173482-175714 GCF_001266775.1 Austrofundulus limnaeus
AGAATAATCATCTTGTTTTCAGACTGATTTACTAAACAAGAACTGATTGTGTAAGAATAATCATCTTGTTTTCAGAATGTGTAAGATTATTTGTCTTGTTAGCCTGAAAATTTGCCAAGTAAAAATTTACTTACTCCACTGGCAGAAATGTTTGACTTAATTAGAGTCAAATGTTCAGACTAACAAGACAAATAATCTTACACATTCTGAAAACAAGATGATTATTCTTACACAATCAGTTCTTGTTTAGTAAATCAGTCTGAAAACAAGATCAAAAAGACTTTCTGGATGATATAAGATTTTAAAACTTGGTAAGATGGACAGTTTTTGCTGTGTAGACATGCCTGCCTTTGAAAAAAAGCCAGTTATATATTACCAGACTGACATTTACTTTAAAGTTTAAAACTGAATAAATTAATTCTTGTTATCCTCTTCCAGTTTTTACCTTGAACCGACTCTAAATAAATTAAATAAAAACTTGAATCAGTAAAAAGCTTTAAATGAATCGTCGTGTTCAGTTTTACGACAACAAAGTTTTGAATCCCGTCTGTGCAGCGTTTGCATGTTTTTTCCCACATTTGCATCCTCTGCCTGGGACTCAGACCAACAGGATTTTCATGATCGTCACCACTTGGTTCTGGCCTGTCGGGGAACTCCCAGTGCATTCTGGGATGGTTTAACCTCTCTGTGATGTCATAAAGAAAACCTCCATTCACAGGAAGATGAATGAAGTTTGTTAAATATGAATATTTTAAAGTTTACCTTTATATTAATTAACTGTGTGGCCACGTTTCCTCCAGTTTTCTGAATAAATTGACCGTTTGACTAATAAAATAGTTTTATAACTTCGATCATTTATTTACAAAGTGTTGTTTCACTTCAGTGCTTTCTCTAAATTAAAAAAAAACATTTTTTGTCTGTTTTTGAGCAGGTTGTGATAAATCAATAAAAAAACCAAATATGAAAAATAAATTAATTTTTGAATTCTTTTGATTTTGTTTGTCCAGTTTTACCAATCATGCAGTTTTAGCAACAAGAATGTCTATAAATTAGAATTTTAAAACATAATAATGTGAATATTTACTACTGAAACTTGTAAAGTTAAGTGTTTTAGCCTTTATTAGTGTGACAAAACCTTTAAGATGTCATTTTTATTTGCCGAAACTGACCCATTTTACCTAGAAATTACTATTTTGAAAAAAGTTAGGATTTCATCTCATGTAGTCATTTAATACAATTTATTTTCCAAATATAAGGTGGTTTAGCTCATACAAAGAGTCAAAACCTTGTTCATATTTCTATAATCTTGTGTAGAGTTAAAATTGTTTAAGTATCGGCAGAAACAAAAACAAAATCATCCATAATTGCTTCTTGACCTCAGACCCAAGCATTATTATTAAAATCCTTAATTTGCCAAATCTCTGCCATCAAACGTCTCATATGGAAAATAAAGAAATCAGCCAAACCATATTTGACGCTGACCTTCTTCTCTGAGCTGCAGCAGCTGCTCTGCAGTTAAATTCTGCCGTTTCTCATGTGGCTCTGAATGCACAGGAGGACAGTTCATTATTCAAGCGCCAACGGTCAGGTGATGTGTTTCTTCAGGCATGTTGGTACGAAAAAAAACTTTTTTTAAATTATTTTGGTAAAAGATGCTGAGAGGACAATAAAACACCAGTAATGGATAATTAACTAACAGCTGTTAGGTGTTTTTGTGTTTGTGAAGGAGCCGAGGAGCATTAGCGAAGAGCTCCATTAAAGCAGTTAACAATAGAAAACGGTGAGAACTGAAGTGACATAAAAATTAATCTGGTTCAAGTGGAGAGGAGTGTTTTCCATTAATGTTAGCTGTTATTATAGACAGTAATTAACAGATAAAAACCAACAGAAGTGGCTTTCTTTGTGCAGAAACAAGAACTCATTTTAAGGACTTGTCAGGTCATAACGGAGCATTTGAACCTTCTGGTGATGCCGGGGTGCAGTAATGAGACTCTATGGTAATCCCAGCGAGACTCTCTGATTAAGGGATTACTCCTGAAACTAATTTCTAAAGCAGCCACAGAGCAGAAGAGTGGAGAGGAAGTGAAGGGAGATGAACTGGGGATGTCTATGGGGTGCCGTTTGTAAAGTTACACAGTCAAAAATTACCACCAATATTTTTGTTTTATTTAACATTTTATAAGAAGAAAAGAACAGATTTATTTTTCAAAGTCAAGTTTTTCACCATATGAT
>NW_013952940.1:175724-177685 GCF_001266775.1 Austrofundulus limnaeus
TTATAAACTATGACATTTATAAATGGATGAATCATATGGTGAAAAACTGACTTTGAAAAATAAATCTGTTCTTTTTTTCTTATAAAAGGTTAAATAAAACAAAAATATTGGTGGTAATTTTTGACTGTGTAACTTTACAAACGGCACCCCATAGATGTCCCGATGCATTCTCAGGAATCCAGGCGGAACAATCTGGATGGTTCTTCTTGGCTGAAACGTTTCTGCATTTATCCAAAATACTTTGATCTGAGGCATCACTGAGTTTACACACAGCTCCTCAGACCAAACAAGTCATTTGGAACAAAAAAAAAAAAACATCCAGAGGATTGTTCAAGTTTAGAATTGAGAAAATTGGGCCTTCTGGACAAACTGAAGATGTTTATCGGACGTACGACCACAATTCAATTCAATTCAGTTTATTTATATATCTCCAAGTCACAACATAAGTTGTCTCAGGACACTGTAGATAAAAAGAACAATGTAAAGAAGAAAGCAGCAGATTGTGTTGAATCACTTAATCACAGTCTCCCATCCTGACCAAATGGTGGAGAGGAAAAAGTTGTGTAAAATCTAGTAAATAAAGAGAATGCAATGATTTGCAAATCTCACAAACCCATATTTTACATATATATTGATATAACATATCAAAAGTTGAAACTATAAWTTTTTTTTATCAATTTTCCAAAAAAAATTATGGTTATTTTAAATTTTATTGTGGCAAACTGTCTTATAAATGTTGGAACAGGTGCAAGAAGAAGCTGCAACAGGAATGATATCATAAGAGCTGGAGGATTTTTATTATTTTTTCATGGAACAGGTTAATTAGCAACAAGTCAGTTTGAAGACCGGGTATAAAAAGAGCATTTTAGAAGGTGAATCTCTTAGAAATAAAAATGGAAGAGCTTCACCAGTCTGCAAAGAACACAATGTTCCTCAATGAAGAATAGGGAAAACATTGAACATCTCATCACCTACAGTTCATAATATGATCAAAAGATTTGTAAAAGGACCAAAGTAAAATTCTTTTTTGGATCATCTGTTCTGGACCCCACTGCATGGAACACCACAAATCATTGTCTGTGAACCAGGGGTGGAAATGAAAAATGTTCCCCACCAGCCACAGTGGCTGGTAGAAAAAGTTTTGTTCCGGACACTCAAACTTTTTACCAGCCACTATTTTTTGTTTCTGTAACACAGTGGCATTTAGACAATTCATGGTCCTGGTGGCCTAATTAAATTGTTTGTRCTACAATCAGATAATGACACTCAAAATCTATTAGTGTCTTACAGTATTCAAGCCTGTTTGACAAAATTCAAATGATTTTTTGACATCTCTATTTCTCTTACTAACTTGCTTTTTTGCTGGTATGTAGGTGGAATACCAATTATTTTAGGTGGGCTACTTGGCTGGAAAAGCTTTTTAACTTAATAATATAGAAGAAATTTTCAAGGTGAAAAAACAAAACAAATGACCTTACAACTAAATTGCCTGAGGTAAATGTATCTCCATTTAATAAAATCAGCCTTTGCCTTTTATCACTTGTAGTTTTTGTTCTACAGGCTACTAGTATGAATGTGTGTCTTTCTTCTGTTCTGAGTTTTCAATAACAKATGAAAATCCCTCTGATGATCCATTGTCTCAGAGTGATCATTTCTAGTTTTACTTTTGAAAAAGTTCATGTCACAAGGTTCATTTTGTTACTTAGTTTGACTGGGCTTTTGTTTTGTTCTACATCAAAAAACAACCTGCAGAGAAAAGCTAGGGGGGAAAAGTAGCAGATTTTTTTTATCTATTTATTTATTTGTTTGTTTATTGGAGCTGTCAGCTGATCATCAGGTTGCGTGGATAAATATAACTGAGTATCATCAGCGTAACAATGGAAATTTATCCCATGCTGTTGAATAACTTTACCTAATGGAAGCATATACAAAGTAAAGAGGATTGGTCCAAGCACTGAACC
>NW_013952940.1:180022-184779 GCF_001266775.1 Austrofundulus limnaeus
GTGGATAAATATAACTGAGTATCATCAGCGTARCAATGGAAATTTATCCCATGCTGTTTAATAATTTTACCTAAAGGAAGCATATACAAAGTAAAGAGGATTGGTCCAAGCACTGAACCCAGAGGAACTCCATGACTAATTGAACTGATCTTCAAACATTTCCTAGAGGTAAAAACAGTTTTTCCTTCAGTTTCCTTTGGTCAATCAAAGTGATCATTGTTATTGAATTAAAATATTAACAACTAATATGAAGTTTTTTTAAACTAACATTTAGGTAATATTCACACATTGGCAAAATAGTGTTTTTAATCAGCTAATTTCAGGGTTTTGCTCTTGATGCCAGCCTACAGTTCAGCTTTTCTGTTTGCCGACAGATGAAACTAAACTGATGCCCTGTTAAATTCACTATTGTCYKTTTTTTWCCCTTTCCATTTATTGTTTAAAAAACTGCAACTTTCCTTTGGTTCCTCTTGAGAAAGGGTTTTGTTACCTGCAGCCTGATTAACTCCAGATATGTAACRCCACATTAAAGTTTGTGTTTTTATTTTCTCCTTCTGATAATCGGACGTTTACCTGTAGCCTATAATGCACGCAGGAGAGGCGGGGGGTTGATGGGGGGCGGGGCAGGCGGACCACACAGATGACAGTGGGCAGGAAAGGAGGAGGCCATTTAAAATAAACTCAGCCAAAATGTAAAACTGTTCTAATCTGATTAATCATACACTGTCATTCTTTTTGGAAACCTCAAACGCCTCAGTCCTTTGTGCAAAAGCCTGCCTCTCTGATGTTATGGGGTTGCAATATTCCTTATAGCATACAGCATACACAACCAAAAAGGCTCCTTCTGTGCTGAAAACTAATTTTTTTTTGCCTCCAAGTCACAGAAAACCCTTTTAAGAAAATGTAGAGAAGCTGACAAAGCCGCTTTAATTTTCAGAGCTGCTCTAGAAAGCCACGTAGCCTCGGAGGACGACCGTCTCCGGGGAGATCAGATCTCCTGGCCTGATGCTGCTCTGATTAAAGACAAACTGACAGATGGTAGCTCTGAAAACTAGGACTTGTTTGTGAGTTCACTGTCAGGATTCAAGTCGAGGCTCCTTCACAGTTCAGGCAGATCAAGATGGTACCTCTACGCAGGACCGCCACAGATGATGTTTCTGTGTTCAGTCAATGTGATGGGCGCTAAATGAATTGTTTTTGAAACTAGTTCAGCTAAAACGAGGTCACTTCATTCTTAGATGGTACATGTGGGACTTCGGCGGATGGTCTGATTTTTTTTTTTTCGTCTCACACCGACTCCCTGCAGATCTCCGGACCGCATCATTGCCATGGTGATGCACACAATCCGTTCCTTTGTGACATCACTCTGCCTCGCCACCGAAGCTGCGAGTCTGACCTCTGATGTTCTACATAAAGACGGAAAGAAAAACAAACTGACAGATATGTGCGAAGGAGGCTTCGCAGACRAACGCAGCTCCATCCTGCCGGCTGAAAGGCTAATGAGCGTCTTTTATAAGTGAAAGGCCGAGGTCGCCCTGCTCTGAACTGTAACGTCCTCCTGAAACATCAGTGACCTTTGTTGTCTCTCTCATGTGTCTACAATGGCTCCTTTAAAAAATGAAAACATTTCTTCAAGTGAAAACTAGAAGTATATAGTTATATATAGTTGTACATATTGGATATAGTTGTAGCCATTAGGTTCCATCAAATTTGAGCTCAGTGTTGTAAAATGTCAGTTGACTGTAGCAGGTTGGGTTCTTCGGTACTGAATGCTTTGGTTCAGTTGGTCAGGGTAAAGAAAGAGCTGAGTCGAAAGGCAATGCTCTGGATTTACTGGTCTGTCTACATTCTAACCCTCAGCTGTCGTCRTKAAGTTTGCATCGTGACCAAAACAAATGAGATCCTGGATACAAGCGGCTGAAATGAGCTTCCTCCTTAGGGTGGTCAGTCGAGGTGGGTCAGGTATCTAGTGCCCCTTATCCATGGTGTAGTGTCGGAACGGTCGGTGTAGGTACGGGTCGGACTGGTTGGTTTTCCACTGATGTTCCAGTCCGGTTCCAATGGGTGTGTTTTGGGCAGTTGGTGGAGGTGGTTTTTAGGTTTTATGAAAAAAAGTTAATGGGCAAAATGAGAGATGGAAACACATTTGTTGAATAACTTTTGAAWTTTTAAAAATTTGCAAAAATTTTGAATTAAAATTGGATGGAATCACGATTAATGTCACTGCTACAATTGAAAAAATGGCTCCTTGAGTTGTTCTTATAAAGACAGCTTATGGTACGTTCACACCGAATGCGTTTTGAGCGGCAGGAGCGGCCGATTTACATGCAAAGTCTATGGTGGAGGCGCCTCTAGGGGTCGCACGTCGCGTCACGTACGTTTTGGGCGGCGCGCAAGGAAGGCGGAAGGGGCGCAGAGCGTTTTGTTGCTGAAGCCGCCACCGCCCGAGCCGCCGCCAGAGTTCAAATATCTGAACTTTTCGCCGCTCGACGCGTCTCTCACTGAAAACCGAAACAGACGGACTGGAGATCTTTACCTGAAATCGACCGTGTGCAGTTGGATTTTCTGGCAGGATATATCAGCACCGATGTGGATCAGCTGCTCTGGACCAAAAAAAAAAGTCCGTCAGCTGGCAGTTTCTGGAGTGATGAAATTAACCGAATAAATCGCCTCTGAATCATCTGGTGAGTTAATTATCTGTTGTGCGCAAAGTTCACTTGCTTTTTAGTAAACAAATCAAAGCAATTTTCTTTTATTTTATCTCTATTTCACCCGCCGAGGACACACTCCTCCCACACCTCGCTGCTGCCAGTTGTTCTGGTCTGAACACTAATGCGTTCTTCGGTCTGAAAATAGTGTGTCCAACGAGAGGTGCTTTGTGCTTTTTGGCCGCTCAAAACGCGTTCGGTGTGAACGTAGCATTAGACCAACCAGTGACTCCACCCCCTAGCCAATCAATGATGAACAGTGTTCTGACGTCACATTTGGGTGTCAGCTGGGAYCGCTTGGAATCACAATGACGTAGGTACTAAAAAAAGGGCCGGTCCCATGAATCTGGCCTAATGGAAATGCCTTGGAACCGTACCAACACTACACTAAGTGGTGCTAGTGGAAAAGGGGCTAGGATGCATTCTGGATGCCTCCCTTTGGAGGTTTACCTGGGAAAAGACTTAGGGTCATAACCAGAACTTACTGGAGGGCGAGTCAAAAGTCCCAGGACACTTTTATTTCAGAAAGAAAAAAAAGGAAAATTAAATATCTGAATATGTCTGGGTGGTTCAGTTGGTAGAGCTGATACCTCTCAGCAAGACGGTCGCCAGCTCAAATGCTAGCTGGGGACCTTTCTGGGTAGAGTTTGCATGTTCTCTCTGTGCATGTGTGGGTTTTCTCCAGCCACTCTGGTTTCCTCCCACAGACCAAAAACATGTGAGTGAGAGAGYGACTGGTTGTCTAATTTGTCTCTATGTGTCGCTGTAATGGACTGGAGACCTGTCCAGGGTGTCCCCCGCCCCTCAGATATGGGCACCAGTGACTCTGAAAGGAAGAAGCAGGTATGGATGATAGATGGATAGAAATATCTGAACATCTGAGCAAGTAATGGGTGAGTGGGTCTATCTTTTAGGCTAAGTCCAGAACATGGCCTCCRTATTGGATATGGCGAATAAAATGTTTGCCTGTGACTTTTGACTCACCCTGTATATCCCCTCTGGTCTGGGAATGCCTTGGGACCCCCAGAGGTTTGTTTGTGCAGTGAATAAATGTCAGAAAGCAGTTTTCTCTTTGTGCAAAGATGGAATAAAAAAGTGTTAGAAACTAGATTTGGGCGTGTGCGTTTATAAAATAGAAGATAAATTTTAATTTAGGTTAAAAACKTTGGTGATCTCATGCTGTTTTCACAGTTAGTGTGTTTGTAATATTGTCGTTTCAAGGTTCCAGCTCTGTAATTTTTGAGGTTTTATGTGCGTTCCCCAGCAGAGCAGAGGTAAATCTGTGTGGGCAGGTGAGCATAAGTGCTGCTCTTCACTCCTGTATTGGTGTGGTTGTTTTTTTTCTCCTCTCGCTCTTTCTCCGGTGCAGCATCCTAATTCTGCAGAAAGTTGAGGAAAGTCCTCATTAATGAAGCCCTTAAGGAGTTTGCTTGTTTCAAACAGGGGCGAGCTCGTCCTAGAACCAGAGGACATGACCCAGAATGGCCGAGGTTTTCCCCCTGGAAGCTGACAGGACACAGTAATAATCACTCAACGTTGATAATTATCTTTATTTCTGAAAGTCTGAGTGCAGACGGGACAGTTTTTTGTTTTCTTTTTGACAGCGTTCCTGTTTTTCCTGTTGACAGCTGAACCAGCAGGAGCATGAGTCAGATTTCACTTTCACTCCGACTTGTTACTGAGATCAGATCAGAACAGGCAGAGTGGAACTAAAGGAACATTTCCTGCAGGCCTCTTCAGCCTTTTAAGACTGTGGATTCAAACAAATCAGCCTCAAAACCAATCCATGAAGCATTTAAACAGTCACTTCTCAAAATACTAGCAGTTATTGATTGACATTATTCTTAATTTAAATTTWAAAAAATTACGTTTAGTTTTATCTTCTGAAACTGGTGCTGTATATATTGATTTTCATAAAGCGTTTGACACAGTTGATCATTATACTCTCTTACAAAAGTTGATTTCTTTTCAACTTTCATCATCTTATTTGACTGACAGGTGTCAGGTAGTGAAACATGGAAGCTTTGTGTCCGGGTCTCTGCCCTGTTC
>NW_013952940.1:186806-187777 GCF_001266775.1 Austrofundulus limnaeus
TCCGTGCTTCTCCTAGTTTAAAAAGAATTGCCTCATTGTTTTGATTTAAAACACGTTAAAGTCGGCTAAAATGAAGAGTAAACACTCAAAACTACACATTAACTTTAAAATCCAAACATGTTAAAAGTCACAGATCTAATTAATAAAGTCCTGCTCTCACCGGCTCTTCATTGCCACCAATCTCCATTCAAATTTCACCTCTTTTTATTTTCTTCTTCCTGTAGATTTTTTACTGCTGGTCAGATAAGTTTGAGCCTCAGTTATAAASGAGGTCTGAGGGGTTATATTTGTTTGGTTTAAGAGAAAGATGAGACTGATGATGGACAGCTGTGTTTTTTCCACGAGATTACCGTGTTTCCTGCTCCCTTCAGCTGCAACGCGCTTCAAAATAGAACGTCCATTTTCAGAAAAAAATAGTAAGACATGTTATTTATCGTAACTCTTCTCTTGACCAAACAACACGATTTAAAAACTGCTGTATAGTTTGAAGTCTCTACTTTTGACACAGTTTGTTAACGGAGTCTCATGAGTTTTCCCCCATAAAAAAATGGAGGTTGAAATCATGTGACTGAATGACATCACGCCGACTTCGAGAATAGTTCATGTGAACAGAGCTGTAAAAAGAGACTAGGACTGTTTTGTAATATTCAATTTGCCCTGCTGCTGCCCTCGGGTTAAAATGACGCACAAGGCTTCAGTGTTAAGATCGTGACCTTGTGGACAGCAGCAGGGTTATAGTCAAAACTGTCGATTTAACAAAGAATCTTGCAGGAAAATGAAAAAAGAAATGTTCTGTTTGTTGGAGAAACTCGTCTTGAATAGCGGCTCGATCAGTCAGTGTTTGTCCTTTAATAAACCCATCAGCAGCTCCTCTAACACCTCCCACTCATCTAATTGTGTGTGTGTGTGTGTGTGTGTGTGTGTGTGTGTGTGTGTGTGTGTGTGTGTGTGTGTGTGTGTGTGTGTGTGTG
>NW_013952940.1:188420-189933 GCF_001266775.1 Austrofundulus limnaeus
ATGTGACACAAAAATCTGAATTATGGAACTGAAAGTGAAAGTAGTCAAACTGAAATTTTAATAAACCAAAATACAGTTTCAAAGAAAATTAATTCAATTTCAAAACTTTTAATTCAGTTTCAATTTAGTCAAATTTATTTTCAAACCAATGCATTCTATTTCAAATTACGAATATACAGATTCAATCTGAGCAATTCAAATTCAATTCCTGCTGGCACAAGATTGATCCCATAGTCTTGTTCCTGATGAACCAACGAATCAAAGTACACCTCGCTGCAGCAAACAATAAGGGGCGGGGTCGGGTCCGATGTGTCAGACCCATACCATATTTGGAAGTAGCATCATTGCACTCCGGAAATGAAGGGGGCGCCATTTCCTATACCAGGTTAACCTGAGACATTAAACATCTGGGGTTATCTTTTAGAGTTTGAGGTCAGCGGGATGGATAGAAATGAATCATTAAGGGTTAACCTGAGGTTTTAAATTTGTGGGGATAATATGAGGTCATTTAATGCTACTTCCAAATATGGTATGTGTCTGACACATCGGACTCGACCCCGCCCCTTACTGTTTGCTGCAGCGAGGTGCCTCTCAACGAATCTGGTCAATACGCTGAGCGGCCATCTTGAATTAACTCAAGGATTATTTTAACCAAAGGCAGGTGATAAAATACTTCATACATTGGCAGCGGCTGCTGAAAACATTGATCGACCTCTAAAAMTATGGTATGTCGGAGAGTTTTAATCAAACCGTCCACATGAATCACAAAGATGGGTGTAAACTTTTCCTCAGATGTTTCCTCCAGCTGTCTGGAGAAAAATGGATAAACTGGCATCACTTCAACACACAAACACACACACACTAGTGAACCGCATCCACACCTCCAGACTTGTTCTAGCACACCAACAGCTTCACCCGCCCCCTGATAACACACATACACAGACACACACAGAGACATGGGGGGGATCTCTCTCTTCTTGCAGAAGTCTATTATTAGATGTTCAACCCAGAGACAAACTAATGACACGCTGGGATGAATCACCATAGCTGCTGCCTCCGACTGTCATTACACTCCCAGCGCAGCGACAGTAGACCACCCAACAAATATCAACACAATTGTACAATCGAGCTGCTGCTACAGCTGCAGCAGGAGTTTCCATCTGTTCAACACCGCAGCGTACCCGCCTGCAGCGATCCACATACTATTCTCCTCACCACCATATTTCACCAGAAGCAATACTTTATCTCCAGTTTAAATTACATTTCCACAAAAAAACTGCCTTTTCAAAGTTAGTGAAAAAGCTAATCCGATTAACGAAAATTGAAAACAAGCACAACAGAAGCTAATACTAACGACTAAACCGCTTTTCATGGAATATAAGTGTCTGACTTGATTTTCGGAGAGCGTTACGAACAACACTCAGATTTATACACTAAGTCAGAGATTCTTAACCTGTGGGCCACAGCGCCACCTTGAGGGCCTCAAAAGAACAACAGTTTTTAACTTTGGGCC
>NW_013952940.1:189943-192506 GCF_001266775.1 Austrofundulus limnaeus
ATTGTTATGGGCAGGTTACAATATAAAAATGTTTGTTGTCATAATCATGTCTTGTGATTATTTGACAGTTTTACACTTACTTGTAAGTGTATTTAATTTAGTTATAATGTAAACACAATAAAAAATAAAACCAAGCTTTAGAATAATTATCATTTTGATCCATACATTAGTAATGTCTGACTGGGCCTCGTGTCACTTTATGTTCACAAAATTGGGCCCCGAGGTCAAAAATGTTAAGAACCCCTGCACTAAGTTACACTAGGCTACACTAAGTTTTATCTCAGTGTTCGGAAATTTTACTGAGTTATCGTTTTTCTGTTTCGTAAGTTTGATGAGCTCATCTTGAATTGCATTGATTACAAAATTTGAATCATTTATAGCAGTACATCCAGTTTTCAGAGTTAAATCCATTTACTGGTTCATAAGATATTTAACACTACAGATAGATGGGCAAAAAACACCATCACACATGCCTTTAGTAAGAACACAAAATTACAAACATAATGAGCTACAATACAAAAAGCAGCTAAGTCTACTTATGTGCTTTAATTTCTAGACATYGTAACGTCACAAAATGGCATTAAGTGTTTTTCCTTCCTTAAATAAGTAGCTAAAAACCAGTGTTTTTGTTGTCTGAAGCACTATTATCAATCTCCACCTACACCTTTCTGCTCGACTGAAACATGCAAGCCTTCTGCTGCCTTCTGCTCTATTCAGGCTGGTTTTCATGACGAAAGTCTGGCTCGTTACTGTGACAACTGCTATATCAATCCTGCAGAAGACACAAGAGAAAATCCTTGTCACGTCGACACTGAACCCACTCAGAACGCAGCTTTAAGTGGCTGCCATTAACATTGATGGGTGATTAAGCGATACGTTGGATTGCGTGTCAGCTTCGGACAAGAGCTGATACACGATCTGTGTTTTCTTAAAGTGACTCCAAACAAATACTGCACAGGATCGTTTTAACCAAACCGATGTTCATCTGTCAAATTAGGTCAGAAAAACTACAGAACCAGTGCCAGGAAATCCATTCCCTCGGTTTATCAATCTGTTTCTCTTTCTCTAACAGAATTGTTTGTTTGCAAATCTGAAGAACTAAAGTGAAGAAACAGATTATAAATCTGTGTAAGACTAAAATGAGATAATGTACTTCCTCAAACTCTGCACCAATCTGCAGTCCTCCCACTTCTAATAGTTATCATTTAACATTTATCTTTTAGCCATTAGTTGAAATAATGTCTCGTTTTACTTTGGAAGACGTCTGAAAATTTACTTTGGAAGATTTCCCGTTCTCAGACCATTCCTTTCAGTGTTATTAAGTCATTTTCTTTTGACATAATCTGTTTTGTGTGCATAAAACTGGAGAATAAAAAGCCTCCCTCAACCTTCACTGCCCTTCTTGGGCTTTCCAATAATAAACGACATTGTGAAGAGAAGCGACAGTGATTCATCGGCTCCAACAAGCCAAATGTTCAAGAAAAGAGCTCTGCAAGAAACCAGAGAATATTTAACAAAGCGAGCTGAGTCAGTGAGCCGTGGTTATTTTGGTGAGTTTAGCTAATGGACGTTTCAAAGAGTGCAGGGACGAGTGCAGAAACAGAAGTACTCAGCTTGGAAGAAATGTGCTATTTGTGCGTGCATCCCTTCCTCCCACATAGCAGACAGGTTTGGGCCAGATCTGGCGTCAAACTGGTACTTCCTGACATGGCAAATGATTTGTCAACCCAATGTGGGCCAGGTCTGGCAATGATGGCATTATTTTTAAGATTGCAAGGCACAACTGGCCCGGTCATAATTTGGTTTATGTGGCACAAATCAATCAATGCCACTACTGGCTTAGTTGTAGTTTGGTTAATGTGATCCAAATCTGTCAATGCCATGACTGGCCTAGTTGTGTTTTGATTTATGTGGCACCAATCTGTCAATGCCATAAGTAGCCTGGATGTGGTTTGGTTTAAGTGGTCTATATCTGTGAATTCCATGATTGGCCTAGATGTGGTTTGGTTTAAGTGGTCCATATCTGTGAATTCCATGAATGGCCTAAATGTATTTTGGTTTAAGTGGTCCATATCTGTCAATTCCATGATTGGCCTAGACGTGGTTTGGTTTAAATGGTCCATATCTGTCATTTCCATGATTGGCCTAGACGGTTTGGTTTAAGTGGTCCATATCTGTGAATTCCATGACTGGCCTAGACATGGTTTGGTTTAAGTGGTCCACATCTGTCAATTCCATGACCGGCCTAGATGCGGTTTTGTTTAAGTGGTCCACATCTGTCAATTCCATGACCGGCCTAGATGCGGTTTTGTTTAAGTGGTCCATATCTGTCAATTTCATAACTGGCCTAGACGTGGTTTGCTTTAAGTGGTCCATATCTGTGAATTCCATGATTGGCCTAGACGTGGTTTGGTTTAAGTGGTCCATATCTGTGAATTCCATGATTGGCCTAGACGTGGTTTGCTTTAAGTGGTCCACATCTGTCAATTCCATGATTGGCCTAGACGTGGTTTGGTTTAAATGGTCCACATCTGTCAATTCCATGATTGGCCTAGACGTGGTT
>NW_013952940.1:192516-193905 GCF_001266775.1 Austrofundulus limnaeus
ACATCTGTCAATTCCATGATTGGCCTAGACGTGGTTTGGTTTAAATGGTCCACATCTGTCAATTCCATGATTGGCCTAGACGTGGTTTGGTTTAAGTGGTCCAYATCTGTSAATTCCATGATTGGTCTAGATGTGGTTTGGTTTAAGTGGTCCATATCTGTGAATTCCATGACTGRCCCAGTGGTTTRGTCTATTTCTGTGTTCATTTCTAGTTTTTGTTAAGTTGTTTTCTATGCTCCTGTTTGTTTTTATGAATGAAGTGAGTATTTGTACAGTACCTGCCAGGTGAAGCTTCACTTTAATGCTTCTAGTACTACCTTGATGTAGCTGTTTCACTGCAGTCCTGCATAGGACCTTATTCCATAATCTGATCAATTTATTGTGGAGTTTTTATTTTTGTTGAAGCATTATTACCAAGCATACCAACATTATAAGCTCTTTGAAGCTAAGTTTGTTTTTACTGCAGCACATAAAAGCTAATTTACTTTTTATCTATTATAGATCACATTATGACATAAGCTTCATTAATCGATGATGAATTTAATGTACGCGATATGAATTATTTATCATGGCATTATTTTTAAAAAGTTAGTTTTGTTAAGCCTTAAAGCTTGCTGCTGTCGATCAGTACTGATGAACAAAATGGATGAGTTGTGTTTCTGAATTTTATATCAAACTGATAAACTGATCCTATTGCCAACAAAGTATAAAAAATAATTATTTTTATAGACTTTCTTGTATTATCCTTAAATGGTCTTGATAATAGTTCTCCATGTTTTAATCAAACATTTGCTACATTTTTGTCTTGTTGTCCATTCAGTCCTGACAGTTTCCAGACTTTTATTTTATGTTTTTGTCAATTACCATCAACAAATGTATTATCCTTGCATGAAAAAGGCTTCTGATTTCAATAAAATACAATGATGTACCTACATCTATCAAAACAATTAGAATGTGTCTAAAACCTATGTATAAATAGAAGAAAATCTCCAAAGTATCAAACAATAAAAACACTGCTGCTCCTAAACCCATTTAAGAAATAAAAGCACAGTACCTCCAGCTACAACCAGGAAAAGAAATGTTTTTGTTTGCCTTTGTGCTCATTCAGTAGACAAGATCTAACATGTGCGCTGAGCTGACTATGTCCCGCTTTCATCTTCGTGCTGCCAGCTCAGACTTGAGTGGTTTGAAAGAAAAACTGCCCCTTTGAGCTAAATATACCTGCAAACAAAACATGGATTTTTTAAATTTAATATTTAAAAACTGCAGCTCCTGTGAGTCGCAGAGACCTGTTAGATGTTAAGGAAGTGTGAAAACATATTCATTGAACACTCTGATGTGTGTGTGTGTGTGTGTGTGTGTGTGTGTGTGTGTGTGTGTGTGTGTGTG
>NW_013952940.1:195433-197902 GCF_001266775.1 Austrofundulus limnaeus
GACTCGCACAGCTGGAGTGACCCGACTCGCACAGCTGGAGTGACCCGACTCGCACAGCTGGAGTGACCCGACTCGCACAGCTGGAGTGACCCGACTCGCCCAGCTGGAGTGACCCGACTCGCCCAGCTGGAGTGACCCGACTCGCCCAGCTGGAGTGACCCGACTCGCCCAGCTGGAGTGACCCGACTCGCCCAGCTGGAGTGACCCGACTCGCACAGCTTGAGTGACCCGACTCGCACAGCTGGAGTGACCCGACTCGCACAGCTGGAGTGACCCGACTCGCACAGCTGGAGTGACCCGACTCGACACGACTCGCACAGCTGGAGTGACCCGACTCGCACAGCTGGAGCGACCCGACTCGCACAGCTGGAGCGACCCGACTCGACACGACTCGCACAGCTGGAGTGACCCGACTCGCACAGCTAAAGTGACCCGACTCGACACGACTCGCACAGCTGGAGTGACCCGACTCGCACAGCTGGAGTGACCCGACTCGACCTGACTCGCACAGCTGGAGTGACCCGACTCGCACAGCTAAAGTGACCCGACTCGACACGACTCGCACAGCTGGAGTGACCCGACTCACACAGCTGGAGTGACCCAACTCGACCTGACTCGCACAGCTGGAGTGACCCGACTGGCACTCGTTGATCAGTAAAGGCAGTTTTTGAGTCACTTCCAGCAGCCCCGCCCCCTCCTGCATCACTTTTTTCTGCCCTACATGAGTCCTTCCAGCTCTTCCAGCACAGTTTCTGCACCTATTTTGGATCTAAAACCAGGCCAGGCAGCAGCTCAGGGCAGCAGCTCTTTTCTGTTCCAGACTAGTTTGTGCACTTCTCAAGCAGCTGTCAAAATAAAAACATTAAATGAACTCGACGGTGTATAAAACCAGTCGTTAAAGGCAAAACATGCCAAACAGAAGCTAAAATCAACAGAACTCATGCTAAAAACTGTAACTAAACGCAGTTGAACACAAGCTAAAATCTAAAAGCAGCTGAGCTGAAGCAAGTCTAAATTAATTCTAAAATGAGTAGAAAAGTAGCTTAAATTAGCTAAACAGATGCAAACATGAGCAAATACTTGGCTGAAATTAATAAACTGTTTATAAAATTCAGTAAATTCATGAACAAAAACAGCTAAATGTATGCTAAAGCTAAAATTAGAATAACAGAAACTACATTTTACAATATTAGCAAAACTGGTATTAAAGACAAAAACAGATGCTGCGTAAAAAATCAGCTAAACAGTGGCTAAAATTAGCAAAATTGTATTAAAAAGCTGCAAGACAAAAATAAAACTTAAATGAGCAACAACTGTTCAACCTAAATCAGAAAAACAGCTAAAGCAAAAACAAACAAAAAAGCAGTAGCAAAAAGTCAGCAAGCTAAAGTCATCGAAACAACTAGCAGCTCTGATGCTAATAATGGCAAAAACGTAGCTAAAAGCTAGAGGCAAGAAAATGATAGCTAAAAGAAGTACAGCACAAGCTAAAAACAAAATTTGAAGCAATACGTAACAAAACACTAGCTAAAACTAGAGAAAAAAAGCAAAAAAAACACAATAAAGCTAAAATTATTAAAACATGAATGAATGAATGAATGAATGAATGAATGAATTATTTGGGACAGTGTGCAATTAAAACATAATTTGATGCATTGCACCAGATTTAGCCTAAGGCTAATTTTCATCTGTACATCAACTTATTAACACAAACTCTTATTTTAACAAAACGGTAGCCAAAAGCTAATAAGTGCAGAATGATAGCAAAAAACATAGCTAAAAGTTGAAAGACAGTAACCTAAAGTAGCTAAATGGTAGCTCAGTGTAGCAAAGATTATAGCTAAAATGAGCTAAACAGCAAAACAAACAATAAAGATTAATAAATAAGTAAAAAAGCAGCTTAAATCAGAAAAATTGTAGCTATAAACAACACAACTGCATATAAAAGGAGCATAACAAATGCTACCAAGAGCAAAATCAAAATGAGCTAAAACATCCTAAAAACAAGCTAAAAACAGACATTGTAGTTAAATGGTAGCTTCAAGTAGTAAAGCATGAGCTAAAATTAGCAAAAAAATGAGCTAAAGTAACAAAACAGAAAGTTAAACTTGAATGTGGCAACACTAATATTAACACTACTAGTAGATAAAAGCTAAAAAGGAGCGCATGGTGATATTTTAAAAAGACAAAAATGTAGCTAAACTAGGARAGCAATATGAAATTAGTTATATGTCGGTAAAAGATAAAAAAAAATATGAAAACAAACTTGGCAGCTGAAGCAGATTTCATAGAGATTTACGGGAAGATATATTTTAAATAGTTAAACGAATTGAACATTATAAAAACTATCAGCTGAAGAAGACAAACATTTATATGAATGGTTAAAGAACAGAACATCAGATGATGTTAAATGAATAAAACTTTGTTTATAAAACACATAAAGTAGCTTCCTGTCTGTAGAGGTAACCC
>NW_013952940.1:198807-202478 GCF_001266775.1 Austrofundulus limnaeus
GCACGCGCACACATACACCCCCACACCTTCACCGACCTTCAAAAGCTCTCAAAATGCAACACATGCCAGGACGGAAAGCGCGCGCACTTAACTATTTGTAGAGGTGCTGGACGCACAGGTCGAGACACTCTCCCTCCACCTCGTCCTCCGACACCAGGTCCGACAAGGGGCGCATCGGCGGCGGGTCGCTGTCCTGCAGAGGCATCCTCATCTCCCGGACAAAAAGCTCCAGGAACCGTCGGAAGGTTTTCTCCTCTGCTGCAGAGCCGGCCATCATCTCTCATTCCTGGACACACACACACACAGCTCCGCCCGTCAGCGGCAACAACTTACCGGGAACAGAACTGTCAGCTCGCGACCATACGACCTGAGTGACTGAGAACCACCGGAAGTTCGTGCCCGTGGAGGACCGGCGGGGCTGGAAGCAGGGCGGACCAGGACCTGGACCTGGACGAGCGTCTACAGAGTTCCCCCTACGACTGGACGAGCTGTCACCGGCTGGACCGAGCCCCCATTCAGAGTCGAGCGGGAGCGCGCGCCGCCTTATCAGGGATTTCGGCCGATCAGAAGGCGCTGACGTCAGAGCGCTGTCACACGAACGCGCACGCAGCGCTGCCGCCTCCTGACGTCGGAGAGCTTTTTGTAGAGATGCCATCACGAAGCAGAAAGAAACAAATATAATGAAAATAAAGTTACTTTATTTACGTAGATGATTCTTTCACGTCATGAGTTTTCTTCATTAAATTTATTTAATCTGAATCAGTTTTAGGTRAAAATACTGAAACTAAAAACACATTATCTACTAAATTAAACATGTATTTTTTCATGTATGCTGTAGCAGTGGCGTCACTAGGCCTACTTTAGGGGGGCTGGAGCACCCCCTAAAATATTTTAAAGCCCCCCTAAATTAATTTGGTGTAAACAAAAAATTTACTTAATCTATTTTTTTTTACAAAAATTCAATATGATGTGGTCAGAATAAATGATCGTTTCATATTTCATTATTAAATAAATACATGATCATAAACCTGTCAGTTTCCCCTTAATTTATAGTGTAAGGTAGAGATCCTCTTTGGTGAGCATTGTCCAATCCACACACATACATACATACATACATATATATACATATATATATACATACATATATATACATATATATATACATATACAGTATGTATATGTATATATATATGTATATATATGTGTGTATATATGTATATATATGTGCATGTATGTATATATATATGTATATATATATAWATATATATGTGTGTGTGTGTGTGTATATATATATATATGTGTGTATATATATGTGTATATATGTATGTATATATATATATATATATATAAACACACAAAACAAATATATAATACACAAAATACACAAAACTTCTGTGCTTCTCCTGGGGGCTAAGCCCCCCTTGTCCTTAAAACCTAGTGACACCCCTGTGCTGTAGTGTATTACAAACAGTGATTTATCCTAAGTTGTTTAACACATCTACATGTAAAAACCAGGAAATAAAAGCTGACATTATCTCATGCTCTTCTTTGGTTCTTAAACCCAAAGTGTACAACAAAAATCAGATAATTTGACTTGCTATTCCAATACTTTTAGAGTGGACTGTAGTGCAAAAAGTAAGCAAATTTTTGTTCACCACATTATTTCTTTGTTATAACAATGCTTCTTGACAATAATTCTTATATTCGGCACCTAATTGGAAGCAGCTGGGGGTAGAAGATCAAAACAAGAGTCAATAAGATCAGAAAAATAAGCTGTTTGACAGAGAAGATTTGGCAAATTTTTCATGTGCACAACCCACATACTCAGCTCTACTGCTCATCCCACAAATGCATGTTCCTTGCAAATTTGGCACCATTTAAATGGGAAATTAACAGGCTTTCCTGTGGTATAAGATTTATTGCCAAGAGGCATTGTTAGAATAAATAAATATCAATCAAACACAAATACTTTTGTGCTAAGTTCATTTTGTATAACTTGTGTAAAATTCTCTTCTCTCTTCGTCTACAGATAATGTGTCCATGTCCATAAACAGCTCTATAAATTGTCTGAACTACCTCTTATTTTTTCACTTCAGCTGTACATTTGTTACACACTAATAAATCATTTAGAACCAGTAATAACATAGACTCTGTAGTCCCTGCTGGGCAGCCTATAAATATTTTTACTTCTCTTTTTTGGTCAATTGTGAGGTTGTAAATGCATATAGAGGCTTCAATAGCCAAGAAAAATGAAGTATATTAGACAATAAAGCTGTTTAAAATAGGTGCAGCTGCCTGTTTTTAAATTCTGGATTGTGTTTTCCATTCTGAACTGACAAAATGCCTCAAATATCGGTTTCCTCCTCAGCAAGTCGGGGTTTCTCACTGTTCAGAAGGTCCACACAAACCAACACAAGTTTATCTGTTTTAGTTRGACAGAAAGAGAGAGAAGACCTCAGCAGCAGATAAAGAAAGATACACTGAGTCAGCAAAGCATCCAGATCAATAAATCAATCAATAAGTCTGCCTTCCACAGAGACACAGTGCAAAACATCAACAAAGTGTGGAGTCCTTCAGCTTTTACTGTATACAACCATAAAGAACACATTTAACAACTTACTGTGGTTAGAGAGACAAAAACACACAGATGAAAAATCATTTTGATTTCTTGTTTCTGAGCAAAATCTTTTGAATCAATTGAGGGCAACAACAAGATAAATAAACCTCTCTTTCTTTCATCCTAAGACCTTAAATGCAACGAAAAAGTGAACTGGCTTCAGATTCTGATAACCTAATTAAGACAACAGTGTGGAGGATTTTAATCCTCTGATAAAATAAATTAAACTGACCTTAACTGTAAATATGTAACTGTAAATATAAAAGCCAATGGGGCAGTTCCTAAAATAAAGCTCCACATTTTATAAATCATCTCTAAAAATACAAACTCATGTGATTGTTTACAACAGATGGTGTTTTTATACTAATTTACTCATATTTCTATTTGTTTTTCCCCTAGAATAAAATACTATCTATTCTTTTATGGACTTCCAATTATTTTTCCACTGATGTGGGAGATTTTAAAGGATTATTTGTAGATTTAGGGTAAATTAAGACATCCTCATCCTAACCATCATATCTGTGTAATACTTAGAATTTAGGTTTCAATTACCTTTTTTTTGTATCACTTGAGGTCATTTGAGTTCTTAACACTCTTTTTAAAACTCCAAATATATGTCAGTCAATACTTATTTAATCAATAAAWTCTGGTAATCAGGGGTTTCCGTATAAATCCATTTGTTTGCACTGGTTTACACTTTAAGACCTGATGCATTATGAGTAAATCTGCACTCATTTAAAGACCAAATAAGGCCTTTAAAGTGAAATAAATCCRCTTAACCCTTGTTATAATTTAAACAGAAAATCTTCAGCTCAGGCGCAACAATTTTTGATTGAATTTTAATGAGTTTTACTTATTCTTTTTACCTTTTAATGGCTTGTTTGAACATCAGCTGCTTTGTTTTAACTTATCGTGACAGAAGACCGAAGAGATGCTTCATCTTTCGCTCAGAATTTTATTCATCATCATTATTTATCAGAATTTTATGACAATATTTTTGAAGAATCTGCTTATTCGTTTTAAAATGCAGTTTTGTTTCTGTCAAAGTTCAGGA
>NW_013952940.1:205949-207134 GCF_001266775.1 Austrofundulus limnaeus
TGTGTGTGTGTGTGTGTGTGTGTGTGTGTGTGTGTGTATTTTTTTTTTTCCCCACATATAAAAAAATCAGACAGAAAATGTATCATTACTTCGAGCGCCGCAGCTACCCGGACATTTTATGTTGACGAACCGGAAGCTCAATGAGGAAATGGGTGCGCCGCTGTTTTGGTTCCTACCTGGTATSCACCATGAAGGAAGCGAACATGTCGCTGCCGGTGAGTGTCGGAGCTCTGCTCCAGGCGGAGCCCCGGGAGGACGCTGCTCACCGGGACGACGGTCTCTGTGTTGTCGGTATTTTCGGTAAAAGCAACACGCAGCCGGAACCGATGAAGGAGTCCCTCATCAACGCCTTGGCGGACAAACACGTCTTCTCGCTGTTCGGTGGTGCGGAGGACGACACGGCGGACAGCCACATCCAGGCCTTCTACAACCAGGAGGACCGGGTTCTGTACCTGCTGCTGTCCTCCGTGTCCGACAGCCGGCAGCTGCTGCGGGCTTGTCGGTCTCTGAGCGCCGGGCTCAGCCACTCCGATGCCCACGACATTTGGAAGGGCCTGGACCGGCAGCACTGCCTGCACCTGCTCTACATGTTCTCCGTGTGCCACGTCCTGCTGCTGGTTCACCCCAGCCAGACCTTCGATGTGACCTACGACCGTGTGTTCAGGGCCCTGGACGCCCTGCGGCAGAAGGTGCTGCCTCTGATCCGGGCTGCCATCAAGGACTGCCCCGTGTCCAAAGAGTGGAAGCTGAACTGCAGACCCTGTCCTCCGCGGCTGCTCTTTGTCTTCCAGATGACCGCGTCTCTGAAGGTCTGCTTTTTATCAGACCCTAACATGCTCTTTAATTTATTTACCTCTTTAAAACTAAACGTTTGGCAGGTGGGGAGRCAGATGTTAACTGTGTATCTTATGGCAGGGTGATTATACATGATGAAGGTACCTCTGATTATATTTGACTAATCTGTGGAGACTCTTAGTCAAAATATCTTAAAAAGAAATTTGACTAGTTAAAAATACAGTTAGTGTTGATTAGTCATTATTTTTTATTTTATTTATTTCATTTAAACAACAAAAACAAACATTAAAAATTAACAAAAGCACCATATCATTAAATGAAAAGGAACAGAGAGAAGAAAAGAATCTTATATCTGCCCCCAATTTAAACAATGACCATATATATATATAT
>NW_013952940.1:208549-211709 GCF_001266775.1 Austrofundulus limnaeus
GAAATATATTTATGTTTGTGGTTGTAATGTGACAAAATATGGAAAAGTTCAAGGGGTATGAATACTTTTGCAAACCACTGTATTGTTGTACCTCTAATATACATACATTTATATGCGTATACTTGCTTTTCAGACATCTCATTTTTGTTCTGACTAATCTTAATGCCAATTAAAGATATCCTAATTTATCCTAAATACTTTTTAGTTGTCAGGTATTTAAGATTCGACTAGTGCAAATTAAATTGCAGATAATAACTTGTATTTTTAGCTGCAGCTCCACATGGACTGTTTGGGCAGCAGTGGGGCATAATGCGATTTCTTAATTCAAATACATAAAAATGTAATTTTGCCTTGTCATGAATACATTTGAGACATCTTGGATTGTAATTATGGATGTGTGATTTTTTTGAAATGATGAATCTGGTGACGTCATTTCAGATATCTTGAATTATATTTTTGATCCATCAAAACATAATTGAGGATCTTAAATTGTAACTAGTCCGAATGTGATGCAGATACGTTAAGTTATCATTCAGAACAGTCACATTGTAGTTGCTTTTAGTTAAAACTAATTTTTAGATGTCTAGAAATATAATTACAGATACGAACCCAATTATATGTTAAAATGGCCTGCCATATGTGAATTTAAAAGTCTTTGTTTTCTTGAAGGTCTCCACAAACGGTTCCGACTCTGGAGGAAACCCTGACAAACTGAAGAAGCACTCTCCGAGGCGGCGGCTGCAGCACGCTCTGGAGGACCAGATTTACCGGATCTTCCGTAAAAGCAGAGTTCTGACCAACCAGAGCAGCAACTGTTTGTTCACCGTGCCCGCCAACCAGGCTTTTGTGTACGTGATCCCGGCAGCGGACAAGGACCCGGTGGGCACTCTGCTGGGCCAGCTGCGGTCCAACTGCATCCTGTCGGAACAGGACCCCGTGGTGTCTGTGTCGGGGCCCAGGCGGTACCAGCAGATGCGGCGGTCAGCCCGGCAGCCCAGCTTCGGTGGAGACTCTATGGGCTCGTTGGGGGGCAGTCAGCTGGTGGACTGCAGCCTGAAGGAGTTCCTCTGGCAGCACGTTGAACTGGTTCTCACCAAAAAAGGCTTTGATGACAGCGTCGGCCGGAACCCACAGCCGTCACACTTTGAGCTGCCGACCTACAACAAATGGGTCCAGGTCGCTTCCAAACTCTTCCAGGTTCTGATCACCAACACGGACGAAGACGTGGCAGAGCTGGCCACCAAAGTGCAAAGCCAGGCGAAGGTTTTGGACGGTTTTCTTGATGCCGACACAAAGTTTTCTGAGAACAGGTGCCAGAAAGCTCTGCCGCTGGCCCACAGCGCCTACCAGTCCAACCTGCCGCACAACTACACCACCACGGTGCACAAGAACCAGCTGGCACAGGCCCTGCGGGTCTACAGCCAGCACGCCCGCGGCGTGGCCTTCCAGCGCTACGCCGTGCAGCTCCACGAGGACTGCTTCAAGTTCTGGAGCAACGGCCACCAGCTGTGTGAGGAGAGGAGTCTGACGGATCAGCACTGCGTTCACAAGTTCCACCTGCTGCCTGAGCCGGGTCAGCACACGCACCACGCAGCAACACTCGTTTTATGTGTCTCTGCTTTAAAACAAAGGTTTCTGTGTCGTTTTTACAGGAGAGAAGCCAGACCTGGATCACAACCCGCCCATCATGAACCACAACAGCAGGGGGCGCTCTACCAGCTCCTGTAACTGTGGGCGGAAACAGGCTCCTCGCGACGATCCGTTTGACATCCACGCTGCGAATTACGACTTCTACCAGGTCAGAACCGGCTCCTGGACCTTCTGCTGAGCCGTTAGACATTTTCGTATTTTCTGTGGCGGCCATTTTGAATTATTTGTCACTAAATGTTTTAGAAGTTATTTCCTGAAAGTAGCTAAGTGAAGCTAGACATTTTTTTCCAGGGATGGCCAAGGTGTGTTTTTTTAGGGGGCGCACATATAAATAGAGGAAACTATGGCTGTGTCCAAAACGGCAAGCCGGGTCCTCCGAAGGCCGAATTCGTCGGCCGCATACGTCACAGCGCCGCGACGAAGGACGTCCAAAACTGAAGACTCCTTCAATGCGGCCAACAAATACGTCCTTCCTTTTCCCCAATTTGAAGGACTGGTCTGATGGGTCCTCTCCGGCCCAGCATATCCCAAAATGTATTGTGGCCTGACCTGATTTTTTTAAGCTAATGGCGGACGAAGCGAGAGAAAAGAATATGTTTTAAATAAAAATATGCCGATATAAAAATTAAAAAATTTTAGCGGTTGTAATTTTAATACTTTTACCATTTGTATAGACATGTTTTTAAATATTATTTTTTGTCATAAAAAACGTGAAATGCACATACAGTGGGTCAGTTAGTTCTTCAAATGTTACCTTTAAATTAATTTTTTTGTTTTGTGATATTAATAATGCTAATATACTGATATTTTTCTAATTTTGATCTACCGTATTTATTCGAGTATAATACGTAAAATTTAATCCATAAAATCGTCTATAAAGTTGGGGGGTAGTATTATACTCAGATAAATATTTTACTTATACATTTTAACTGAAATATCGGCAAAATTATTGAGTCCGTAAATGAGACCGCGTCGTAAAAAGCAGTTGAAACGAGCTCACCTCTGACACTCCTCTGTGCTTCAGAGCGAGATAATAACAGATCCAGGCAGGAGACATGATGTGAAAAAAGGGGTAAAAAGCAGTCCTGCATCTTAGTAATTATAACAAACTAATGACATTAGYGTGTGACCGAGCCTCTCCTCAAACAACAACAAACACATGTTCGTCTGTAATGGCTGCCGTCTACCGGTGTTCTGAAAAAGTTTGTATCYCTAAAAAAAGTTTCCCCACCAGAGGGGGCGCTCACGAGTAGGAAGTAATCTGCTTTTCCCCCACAAGATGGTCCAAATCTCATGTGAAGTCTCTGACTTTTGTGTTGGCGCCTCCTGGTGGACTRTGTGTAAAATGCCAGAATTCATATGATGCTGCTACAGCTGATATACAGTACAAACCCCAAAACCAGAAAAGTTGGCACGTTGTGTAAATCGTAAATAAAAACAAAATACAATGACTTGCAAATCTTTTTCAACCCATATTCAGCTGAAGGATGGATGGATGGATGGATGGATG
>NW_013952940.1:212140-213662 GCF_001266775.1 Austrofundulus limnaeus
CATCCATCCATCCATCCATCCATCCATGGGTTGAATATGGGTTGAAAAAGATTTGCAAGTCATTGTATTTTGTTTTTATTTACGATTTACACAACGTGCCAACTTTTCTGGTTTTGGGGTTTGTATATTTGTTGTCAAAATACCTTTTAGTACATATGTTGTTAAAATAAAATGTACAGTCCAATGATCATTTTACTGATATGTATAAAGACTGCAAAGGCTGAAAAATCTTCAAGTCTGGATGAAATTGGAGGTAGTTTGAGGATTTAATTTATGCTTTTTAAGCTCAAAAGGGGGGGTGGGGGTGTCATATTATACATGAGATCGTATTATACATGAGATCGTATTATACACTAATAAATACGGTAATTTTGCTTCTGTTTAGCGTCGTAAGGTTGCTGCATGACATACGCCGGGATAAGGAGGGGAGGCTAGACCGTCCAAATTCACAGACACATTTTTTCTGGGCTTCCCGGTCTACCAAGGACCTGGCTTACCTCGACCGGGTAGTCTGGGTCCTCCGGAGAACCCGGCCTGTCGTTTTGGACACAGCCTATTTGATTTGACAATTCAAGATGGCCGCCACCACTAATTTCAAACAGCTCTAAATCAGCTGTTTTAAAAAAATAATGAAATTTATATGAGTGCCGCTAAGAATGGATTGCTAATCCCAATTTAAGCTAACAGCTAAAGCTAATTTTATAAAAATTCCGCAGTTTTTAGAGGAGAAAAGCTAAATATTTGTTTAGTTGAACCCAAAAACAATCTTTGCCAACTTTAAATGGCTGTAATGCAGCTGGTTTAGGACTTATTGAGCTGAAATTTGTTGTGGTGTAGCTCAGAATGATCCCAGCAAAGCTAACCACTAACATCTAGACATACCCAGCTGAAAATTGTTGTAGGAATGGCCAAGAAACAATCTTTAACTAAATCTGAATTTAAAAACACAATCTACGATGGACACCAAAGTTAAACTGTGGTGGGAGCTCCGATTACAACAGTCAAGTCATTCATAGCAGAAGTTATTTAAGGAACTTTTCTGTTTGCTGTTACAGACTGGCACTACATATGGTCCAAATTTGATATCTGGTTTTTAAATCAAGAATGTTAACATATTTTATATTAATTCTGTGATTCAGAAAAGTTGTTTTATACTTTACACACTGATATGTTTGTTCTACACCAGATAAGCTTCACAGATGCGACCCATCTTTGATATTCCACATACAATCCCCGCCCACTCATTTATTTGGGGGTGGCCAATCAGATGCCACCACATGGCTCCGCCCCTGGATACACATACAGGGACATAAAGTTATGGAGGCTCCAAGTGTCTCAGTAGCTGTGTTCCCATTGACCGTGAAAATGCGCAAATTAGAATTTCGAAAATAAATTTGCTCAATGGAAACACGTCAATTTAGGAAAAAAATTGTTTTTTCAACAAAATGTTTTTGCTCTAGTATGAGGTGGTTTTTCGGCCGTATCGAAATTGGTGTTTTTCGCAAAACCGCAATGGAAACAC
>NW_013952940.1:214232-215541 GCF_001266775.1 Austrofundulus limnaeus
ACTTTAATAACATTTATTACTTAATGGAAACACTGCAGTTGCGAAACTGTGTTTTTCCACATTAACAGAATATCGACAAAGTTTTACGCTCATTTGCAATGGAAACACAGCTACTGAAAATTAAACTGATATCTGTTCATTTCCTGCTCAGATGCTGGAGGAGAAGTGCTGCGGGAAGCTGGAAAAGATCCAGTTTCCTGTGTTTCAGCCCAGCACCCCCGACCCGGCTCCCGCCTCCAACCAGACTCAGCGGCTCCCCTCCGAGGCGTCGGGCGATGCAGAGAGGCTGAAGGAGGCGAGCACCGCTCAGAGTCACACGCCTGGAGACACCAGCCTCAGCCTGGCTCTCAGTCTGGGTCAGTCCAGCGACAGCCTGGGGCCGTATGGGGACGGGGAAGGACCTGAAAACCAGGTCCAACCCAAAAGGCCRAGTCTCATTGACCGTCAGCCCTCCACCGTGGAGTATCTCCCTGGTATGATGCACTCCAGCTGCCCCAAAGGCCTTCTGCCCAAGTTCTCCAGCTGGTCTCTGCTCAAACTGGGCCCAGCAAAGACATACAACTGCCACACGGGCCTGGAGCAGCCCGGTTTCCTCCCCGGCTCCTCCTTCCTCTTACCGTGGGACTTGGTGATTCGCTCTCGATCGGAGGAAGACACGGGACTGACGGAGCCTCTGGACGGGGGTCCGTCCTCGTGGCCGGCCCCCAACAAGAGTCTGGTGGGAAAGCGAGGCAGTGCCGGGGATCTGGGCCGGAGGAGGAGGGACGACATGGCCCGGGTCTTTGTGGGGTTCGAGTACGAGGACAGCAGGGGCCGACGCTTCATCAGCTCCGGCCCTGAGAAGATAGTGAAGGCGCTGGGGCCCGGGGGCGCTAAAGACCCCGCCACACGGGTGCTGAACACCGACATGCCGCTTTACGTCCCGGCTCCATCGCAGGGCCGAGGCCTGAAGCCACACTTCGCTCAGCTGGCTCGACTTTTCATCGTGGTGCCTGACGCCCCGCTGGAGATCACCCTCCACCCCCAGGTACACAGCTGACACTCTGCTTACATTCACAACTAAAGGCTCTCAGGCCAGAACCTGAACCATTCTGAACCATTCTGAAGAAACATTTGTACATTTGATTTTAGAGGAAGTGTTTCTGTTAATCACATTATTCATTCAAATAACACATTTCATTTATCGTATTGATTGTATTTCTTCCCATCGTTATCTGTGGCCACCAGTGGTGGGCAGCGCTAATCCAAATATTAGCTCCGCAATTTCTAAAGTGCTTATGAAAATATTTAGGTCCGCAACTTCAAAAGC
>NW_013952940.1:216982-218865 GCF_001266775.1 Austrofundulus limnaeus
AGCGTTTAAACTTTTTTTATTTTATTTTTTAAAAGGAGCTCCGATTGTAAAGTAAAATAAATCAATACATACAGAAATTTAGTATGAATTACAAACGTTTACTGTTTTTTCTGGGACAGGGAGTTCTAAACATTGCCTTCCTGCTACGTAAGCAGACACAAAGCATTGTGGGAAATGAGAACCCTGACCAAAGCAACAGTCAGCAGGATGTATACCTTCACAATAAGWGTGTTTATCTGGGAGGGGTGCTGTTGGATAGATCACATGTGTTGTGATTCATTGACAGTCATATCTTCTGCTGTTCAACGAAATATTTAGGTCTGCAATTAGCGGATTTGTGCTTTAGCGGACTGGTGCCCACCACTGGTGGCCTAGGCTGATCTTTCCTCCTGCAGTATTTAAATCTAACAGAAATACATCATTGTGTTTCCTGTGTAGATTTCAAAGTAAAAGCTGAGTGTTTTGTTGTTTTCAGGTCCAGCCTGGCCCCCCTCCCTGCCCGATCTTCTACACAGAGCAGTCAGAGGTCGTGTTGCCGCCTGACGGCTTCTGGGTTCTGCGCTTCCCTTATTCCTACGCGACAGAACGTGGCCCCTGTTTCCCCCCCAAGGAGAACCAGCCCCTCAGCAACTTCAAGGTGCTGCGCGGCATCCTGAGGGCCGCCGCCGCCGCCAACCCGCCGCCRCCGTGAATCCTTCAGGTGCACAAAATGAAACAAATGAACTCTCACAGGAACTTATTCTGCAGGAGAGGATTTACGTTTGAACTTTAACTTGAGTTTAAATCTTAAAACCAAGAAAATCTGATGAGAAACTGAAGGTTAGTMTCTGTCTGTTTGCTCATCATGACYAAAGTCGCTCAGAAAACTTTCTTGKGGTAATTTATAAATAATAACCTCCGATCAGATTTATTTCTCTAATCAGACCCAGTTTTTATGATAACTGATGTTGAAGCTCAGATCGTGTTTCAACAAACAAGACAGGAAGTCGATTTAGGTCTGTTTTCTTTGTTTAATTATACAAATTATGATTCATCAGCTTTCTTGAGTTTTGGATTGTAGGAAAAACAAAAAAAAGGAACTTTGTTAGGAAGTTATTTGCAGCAGGGGGTGCTGTTGGTGTACATATTTTTTTTCTTAAGATCAACCATTCTGTGACTTTTACAGTTAAAATAAGTGAGAACTGACCACTTATTTCTCACATTTAACAGAATGATTAAAAAAGCTCCTCAGGCTGAAGTTTCAGTGATAAAATATGTCTTTACAAATTATTAATGCACCGATTGTGCAATATCTGTTCTTGTTTTATTGTGAATAAATGCTCCACTGCAGTTATTAATCTGTGTTTAAGTTTGTGTTTTTATGTTTCACCACAGAATTCAGCTTTCTGTTGAAACTCTGTTCAGAAACGAGGCGGTAAACGGGAGATAAAACACCTCCTGCTCTCRGGAATGTGAGGTTAATAAAACTAAGACTAATCCAAGGTTGTTATGTTCTTAAAGGAGCCGAAGATGTAAAAGTTGARACATTTTCACGGTTCGTTCATCCACTCCTTTGTTTTTCAAGGCTTGAAGATGATCTGACCTTCGACCGGGGGCGGGGGGGCTCCTTTGGTTCAGGTGGAGGAGTTTAGATATCATGAATAATAGGACAGAGCAGGAGGTGAATTGCGTGCATCGAGGCCTCGTCCTCAGTAATGAGGGTGTTGCTCCAGTCAGTCATGGTGAATAAAGAGCTGAGTCTAAAAGCAATGTTTGTTTTATTATATCATCATCTGAGGACACCTCCCTTTGGAGGTTTTGCAGGGATGTGTCATAGGAGGCCCCAGGTATAGGGGCGGATCTACAGGGGGGCAAGGGGGGGCAACTGCCCCACTAATGTAGAG
>NW_013952940.1:221320-222822 GCF_001266775.1 Austrofundulus limnaeus
GCTGACAGAAAAGTTATCGTAAAGGACCCACTTCTCATTTAAAAAAAAAAAAAAACTTCCAGAGAGAAAATACTTAATTTTTCTGACTGAGAGAGTAAGAAGAGAGAAATGTTAAGATGTGCAGATTTTGTTATTCTGGCCTCTACAGATGACCCTGTTAAAAAAAATCACCTGATTTTTATTTAAAACTGACTAAAGACTCTAAACGACAAAATCTAAACATTAAATGTCACAGATAACTCAGTCCTGCTGTCTCAGTCATCACCAAACTCCATTCAACTTTCACCTCTTTTTATTTTCTTCTTCCTGTAGATTTTTACTGCATGTCAGATAACTTGGGGTCCCTGGTCAAAAAGGAGGTCTGAGGGWTTATTTATGTTTGGTTGGAGAGAAAGATGAAGCTGATGGCTGATTWCTGTGTTTTTCCATTAGATTATTGTTTCCTGCAGCTACAAGGCATCATTTTTAGAAAAAAAAAGAAACTATTTATCATAACTCCACTTTTACTTTGCCTATCGACACAATTTATAAACTWCTGTATAGTTTGAAGTGTCTACATTTGACACAATTTATAACAGAGTCTCAGACAGGTTAGATTAATTGAAAACTCATGAATATTATACAAAAATTGCTAAAGCCTGTTTATCTGAACAGCACTGCCCCCCACCCCAAAAAGTGGAGGTTGAAATTACATGTAACATACTGTTTCTATCATTATTATCTTTATTACTATTATTTTGTAAATGTCATCCTGTAAAACCTGCAGCTTTAAATGGATGAAATCACATCGATTTGGAGAATGATGGATCCTCTCTGGTCTGGGAACACCTCGGGGTCCCCCAGGAGGGTCTGGATAGTGAGGAGAGGGAGGTCTGGGTTTCTCTCCTGGAACTGTTGCCCCCTTATCTGACTACAGCTGAGGGGCAGAAGATACAATTCTACAGTAGTGGGCAGCACTAATCTAAAAAATAGTTGCACTAATCCTAAAGCACTAACGTTTATATTTAGGTCCCCTAATTCTAAAGCACTAACTTTAATATTTAGGTCCCCTAATTCTAAAGCACTAACTTTAATATTTAGGTCCCCTAATTCTAAAGCACTAACTTTAATACTTAGGTCCCCTAATTCTAAAGTACTCATTTAAATATTTAGGTCCCCTAATTCTAAAGTACTAACTTTAATATTTAGGTCCTCTAATCCTAAAGCACTAACTTTAATATTTAGGTCCCCTAATGCTAAAGCACTAACTTTAATATTTAGGTCGCCTAATTCTAAAGCACTAACTTTAATGTTTAGGTCCTCAAATTCTAAAGCACTAACTTTAATATTTAGGTCGCCTAATTCTAAAGCTCTAACTTTAATATTTAGGTCCTCTAATCCTAAAGCACTAACTTTAATATTTAGGTCCTCTAATTCTAAAGCACTAACATTTAAAACTTTAGCTAAAGCTAATCCTAAAGCACTAACTTTAATATTTAGGTCCACTAATCCTAAAGCACTAA
>NW_013952940.1:224543-225567 GCF_001266775.1 Austrofundulus limnaeus
ACTAACTTTAATATTTAGGTCTCCTAATTGTAAAGCACTAACTTTAATATTTAGGTCTCCTAATTGTAAAGCACTAACTTTAATATTTAGGTCTCCTAATCCTAAAGCACTAACTTTAGTGTTTAGGTCCCCTAATTTTAAAGCATAAACTTTAATATTTAGGTCCCCTAATCCTAAAGCACTAATTTTAATATTTAGGTCCCCTAATTTTAATGCATGAACTTTAATATTTAGGTCCCCTAATTCTAAAGCACTAACTCTAATATTTAGGTCCCCTAGTTCTAAAGCACTAACTCTAATATTTAGGTCCCCTAATTCTAAAGCACTAACTCTAATATTTAGGTCCTCTAATCCTAGAGCACTAACTTTAATATTTATGTCACCTAATTCTAAGGCACTAACACTTAAAACATTAGCAAAAGCTAATTCTAAAGCACTAAAAACAAACCCAGCTGACCCATGGAACATTCCTCAGAGTCAACATGAGAAGATTTTCAGTGTGCAGAATATTGTTAATATTGTTATATTAATTATTAATATTGTTATATTTCATCTCGTGTGGTGGTTCCCAAAGTTGGAGTCGTGACCTGTTTGTGGGTCACAAAACATCAAGTAAGGGTCCCCAGTTGATTTCCAGACATCAATTTAAATGCAAATAAATGCTAATGTATTATTTTCATCATGATTACTGCAATTTCACTAATGAATTAAAAAATTATCAAAGCACTAATCAAGAAACTAGTTCCCTATTAGTGCTTTAGGGGAAGTGTGCTCACCACTGCTTTTCTAGAAAGTGAGCATTTCATTGTGAGTTTTCAGTCTTAATGAAAATGTTTAAACCCCTAAACTGTCCTGATGCATCTCAGTAATCCAGGTAAAAAATCRAAGGAAAAAAAATTGTATAGGTCCTCTGGACGGGTTCTTCTGTTCCTGTTGATAAGGCAGTGGATGTGGTCTGTGCAAGATTGAAATCAGACACCACTCTCAGCAGCAGAACCACACTTTCCACAGAACAAGTGTGCCA
>NW_013952940.1:231162-233276 GCF_001266775.1 Austrofundulus limnaeus
AGAAGAACCCGTCCAGAGGACCTATACAATTTTTTTTCCTTTAAACCCCTAAACTGTTTAATATTGTCACATTTTCATTAATAAATGTATTTTTCTGTCTAACCTGATTATTTCTGATTGTTTTAGGTCCATATTCTTGCAGAAATGTAMATTTAAATTGTCTCCAAAGCATTTTGAGACTCTCTTTTACTTTGACCTTAAATCAGACAATCTTTTTCTTCCAGCCARGTGTTCAGAGTTCACTTTGTCCTTCAGATGCCGACGGGAAGCTGCTGTAAATCTGGGCGTGTGTTTAAAGCAACAACAACCTCACCTGTCCACAGGTGAGGTGAGGGACAACCCYGTCCCTTTGTAGATCAGAAGCTGCGGCTCCGTCTTTTGTGTGTTAACCCCGTTTTAGCCTCGAATAGCTTTGTGCGACCGTTCAGAGCTGACAACAGGAGAAAGAAGACACTGAACTGGATGTTCTCAGATTATTTTCTTATCATGACACAAATGAGGACGAACATTTGAGACTTTTACAGCAAACAGTGAGTACGATAAATATTTATGAAAGAATTAATGATTMTTTAGCGTGTCTGTTTCCTGTAATGTTTGACCACCAGGCAGCTCAGAATGCGCTCTGAGCTACATTTAATATTTAAATTCACACATTATGTCCTCCTGCAATTTTAGACTGAACCGCTTTTGTGTTTACATATTTCTGTTTTATGACACACATCGTTTTATGTTAAGATTTATATCAAATGAGATACTTTTAAGATGTGTTGACTGTTAATACAAAACTGACTGCAGGATCTCTGGAATAATTTCATTTATAACTTTATTTCCAACATTCATCCCCTTTTTTTTGCACACAACAACAGAAACATCTGACATTGTCCACAAAACGTTAAAACATAGTGTTTCTATCATTATTATCTTTATTAGTATTATTTTGTAAATGTCATCTTGTAAAACCTGCAGCTTTAAAGCTTAAAACTTCAACATTGACTTCAGATTAAACAATGACAGGTCGATAAATTCTAATTTATGTACAGAATTTACAGTATAGTTTTGAATTTCTGGTTAATTTTTATATATTCACACCRCTAATTTAGCAGAGAAAACACTAAGTGTTCAGGTTGAGGCAGGTAGATTTGTGGGATGTTGTTACGTCACAGCCTGCTTCTTATTTTTTATTTATTTTATAGTTAAGCTTCATTTTTTAGGGCAGGAAGCTTATAAAATCTTTAAAATATTTTTGTAATAGTAGATAAACAGTCATAAAGACACATTATTATGTCTTTATCATTTCTAAATGTAGAAAAAAGTATTTCTCAGCTTGTAACAACCTAAAATGTTGCACACAATTTAGTTAATTGTCCTCACTTGTTTCTCCCTGCCGACCTAATCATTGATTTCAGTCACCCATGTTAGTCAGTGACTCTCCATATAAGAGCCATCCACACACTCTGCTTGTGTGTTCGTTTCACTCTGGTCACAACCAAGTGCACAGCAGCCTTCCAGTACCTGCTGCTGCGTTATCTTTAAAGTTTAGTTAAGAGGAGTTGAATCCCTCTGTCTGAAGTCTTCTGGAACCGACGCCCAAAAAGCTTCGTCCACAGCAGTTACCTTTCAACCAACAAATAAACCATCAACCTAAAAAACACACCAGTTTCTCTTAACACACTCAACTCAAAAAACTCCTGGAAAGTGGAGTTTTTTTGTGTGTATGTGTATTTTTGTTATGAGGTGTTTTTTTTTTTTGTGGAAGTGTTTTTGTTTTGCCAAGTTTAATCTTGATTAAGCATTTTTTAAATAAAGTCAAGACAACCTCTTGCTCTGGAGGAAAAGACTTCATCGTTTGCTTATAAACCAAGATAACTTGTAACTTCCTACTTGGCCAAGTTGGAAACTTAAAATTTCTGGACTCTATAGTGGTTTTAACACCATTTATGAACACTGGGATGGAGTAAGGGAACTTTGTGTTTTGTATTGTTTGTTTTTTAATTGATTTTGTTTGTTCTATTTTTTTGTTGTAAATCATATATGTGACCCATCACATCGAAACGAGGTTTGAGTCCAAAAGTTGTATATGGAGAAAAAGGCAAATATAGTGTTTTGACTAAAAT
>NW_013952940.1:237991-241466 GCF_001266775.1 Austrofundulus limnaeus
TTTAAAACCGTAAACCAAGCCACAACTATGTAGCTTACCATCTGACCCACACCTGTCTGCCATGTGGGAACAGTCRTTTGTCTCCATGTGACGGATCTGTCCACCTGTCCAAGGTTACACCAAATTATCACTGCAGATCATTGGGTAGACCTTGAAGTCAGCAGAGTCCTTGTTTATGTTTAAATGTGTAGAAATAATTTCTTCTTTTTGTTTCCTTTGCCAGCCCGGTTGACCTGCAATGCCAGAGTAAATCTTCAGGAGTCGCCGTTGGTTTTTGTTGAAGTGGAGCAACATGGCCCACAGGAAGTCCACAGTCCAGCGAAGGATCGTGTCCAAGGATGGTCACAACAACGTTCAGATCGACAACGTGGAGGGCATGGTCAAGCTGTACCTGCACGACATCTGGACCACCGTGGTGGACATGAAGTGGCGTTACAAGCTCACTCTGTTCACCTCCACCTTCATCATGACCTGGTTCATCTTCGGGGTCTTCTTCTACCTGATCGGCATGGGGAACGGAGACTACGAGGTTGGGCTGAACTCCACCCACACGCCATGCGTGGTGAATGTTCAGACACTCACCGGAGCCTTCCTGTTCTCTCTGGAGTCGCAGACCACCATTGGTTACGGTTTCCGTCACATTTCTGAGGAGTGTCCTCTGGCCATCTTCACGCTGGTGGCTCAGCTCGTCATCACCGGCCTGGCCGAGATCTTTGTCACGGGGGCGTTTCTGGCCAAACTGGCTCGACCCAAGAAGCGAGCAGAAACCATAAAGTTTAGCCAGCTGGCCGTGATCTGTCGGCGCCGARGGAAGCTGTGTTTGATGGTGAGAGTGGCCAACATGAGGAAAAGTCTGCTGATCCAATGCCAGCTGACAGGAAAGCTGTTCCACGCCAACGTGACCGAGGAAGGCGAGAAGACCCAGATCCAGCAGAGCTCCGTGGATTTCTACATGGACTCCAGTGAAGACTGCCCCTTCCTCATCCTCCCGCTCACGTTCTACCACGTTATCGACGAGCACAGCCCKCTGATGGGCCTGACCGCAGAAACTCTGCAAAATCGAGACTTCGAGCTGCTCGTCACGCTCAACGCCACCATGGAGTCGACCGCTGCCACGTGTCAGAGCCGCACCTCCTACATCCCCCAGGAGATCCTGTGGGGCTTCCAGTTCAAACCAGTGCTGTTCAGTGGGATCAGTGGGCGCTACACGGTCGATTTCAACTTCTTTGACCAAGTGCAAGTGAGCAACGATKCAGCGCCGCTGAACAACAAGACAGAGAAGCTGAAACTGGAGGAAGAGGAAACCATACAGACTGTTAGTTTGACTTGACTACAGAAAACTGTCAGGGCCACAGAGAAAAAAAGTATATATACAGTATATATTTCCTAAGTTCTTATTTTTTTCTGAAATCTAAGATTAAAGTCAGAATTCTGAGATTAAAGTTACAATTCTAAGATTAAAATCAGAACTCTAAAATTAAAGTCCGAATTCTGAGTTAAAGTTGGAATTCTGAGATTAAATAAGTACTCTAAGATTAAAGTCAGAGTTCTGAGATTAAAGTCGGAACTCTGAGATTAAAGTCAGAACTCTAAGATTAAAGTCCGAATTCTAAGATTAAAGTCTGAATTCTAAGATTAACATCATAATTCTGAGATTAAAGTCAGAATTCTGAGATTAGTCAGAACTCTAAGATTAACATCATAATTCTAAGACTAAAGTCTGAATTCTGAGATTAAAGTTGGAATTCTGAGATCAAAATAAGAACTCTGAGATTAAACTCTGAATTCTGAGATTGAAGTCAGAACTCTAAGATTAACATCAGAATTCTGAGATTAAAGTCAGAATTCTGAGATTAATGTAGGAATTCTAAGAATAAAGTCATAATTYCGAGATTAAAGTCACAACTCTAAGATTAAAATCAGAACTCTAAAATTAAAGTCCGAATTCTGAGATTACAGTTGGAATTCTGAGATTAAAATTAGAACTCTGAGGTTAATGTCTGAATTCTGAGGTTAATGTCTGAATTCTAAGATTAAAGTCAGAATTCTGAGATTAATGTAGGAAATCTAAGATTAAAGTGATAGTTCTGAGATTAAAGTCAGAACTCTAAGATTAAAGTCAACTATAAAATTAAAGTCGGAATTCTTAGATTAGAGTCTGAATTCTGAGATTAAAGTCTGAGTTCTGAGATTAAAAATAGAACTCTGAGATTAATGTAGGAATTGTAAGATTAAACTGATCACTGTGTTTGTAACAAATGGGATTTGGACTTTTTTAAAATAGTAAAACAGTATAAATCAGATGTTCTAACAGACTGAAAAAGATCAAAACACGCAGTATATTTTGTGTATTTTGTGATGTTTTTATATTACATTTTCCATGGAATGACTATAAAACTATAATTAGATGAACAGTTTTTGGTTTTACTGACACGCAGAGTTTAAGGAGGTTTAGTTAGAGCTGCTAGTTTGTAAAATTACTTGTAAATAGAAACATAGTGTGGTGTGGGGAGAGGTCAATAACACTTATTGTTACATGTAAATGTGTAAATGTGTAATAAAAACTCTGCTTCTTCTGTCAGGTTGTTTCTGTTTCTGTTGATAAAGTAAAATCAAGACTTCGTCACGTTTTTTTAACTGGAAATTTTCAACAGTTGGACCAAACTAATGTTTCCAGCTGACGCAAATCCAAACAAGCTGCAGTCACAACATAAAACTGAAATAAGATAAAGATTATAGGTTATAAAGTTTTATCAGCTTGGTTTGTGATAATAATACAACTTGTGTTATGAGCACGTTATAGTTTTTTACAGCTGTTGTTAACTGATAGGGATTTAGAGCTCAGGGAAATGATCAGATGGAAGAAAACAACAATGAACCTTTTGAAGGACAGAGCAGGTCCAACCAGCAGCTCTTTCACTTCTTCACCTTTTGTTGTGGCAACACTGGAGCAACTGGAGAGTTCCTACTGGATGTGGGACAAATGTATGTGGTTCAAACAATCCTGTACTGTCAGAGACAAAACTTTAACCCTTTGGCTTATTTCTATAAATAACATCAGCACAGAACTGTGAGTGAACACTTTTTATTTCAAATAAAGTTACTTTTTATGTAAATGTCTACCTTAAATTAATTAGAACATCTGAAAGAAACACATGTTCTTATAAAATTTAAGAACTATTAAAAAATGCTGAAGTTACACTGTTGAAAACATTTTGTTGATGTTAAAGATAATATATTCAGATTAACTGTTTAAAATAACAGATTTTTTTTTATTTCAGCAGGATAATGTAACCTGGGGCTCCTGTTTCCATCTGCCACCATGTGGACCAGCATGACAACAGTTGACACAACAACATGCTCATATAGTACTTTACTGTGCAAAGGAAACAGTGTTGTATAAAGTACCTCAAAGTGATACTTGAGTAAAAATACAAGTATCTTATCAAAAAAACACTTTGGTAAAAGTTAAAGT
>NW_013952940.1:249286-254637 GCF_001266775.1 Austrofundulus limnaeus
GTGAACTGGAAGTGTTGGGAGTGGCATCAAGTGCTGGACCGGTCCGTGGCATATAGGCTATTTATGTTTCCTCTCCTTCAAAATAAAAGCTGTTTTAATTAAAGCAGTATATTTAGAGGTTTTTATTTGTACCTCCAACCATTTTTTATTAATATTTTGACTTCTCAGCCGTATTTTACGTGCAGATATTAAATCAGACTAACCTGGCATTTCTCAAAGAGCTGATAAAGTTGAGTATTGACGGCCACGCTGCTCGCAGCCTCCCGACATGTCTGAGAACAACAGATCAAACGTCACGGTGGATTTCTGCAGAAACATTTCACTGTGAGTTTAATTTTWAATGAGGTCACCTGCACCGCTGCATGTCTCTGGAAAAGGTTTTCATCCTTTGGCATAAAAACGGTTTCCTCTAATGTCGGATTGGTTTCCAAAACTGAAAAATCTGTATCGAGGGGGTCGAGCTGCGGCTCTATGTGAGCGCTGGGTAAAAGGTTCGAGGCTTGSTTAGTCCAGTGGGAATGAACGTCACCTCCTGCCTGGCAGTAAGATAAATAAGGGTTTGGGAGGAGGGGAGGGAGTCCTGTGTTTGCAGAGGAGTAACTCTGCTGATAGTCTGGGAAAGGCCTTGCTGTGTACAAATCCAGAGCAGAAAAGTTACAGTCAGAGTCGGTTATCTCGTCGAGGTCGTCCAGGCTGGCGCCGCGCTCCGACTGCTGCAGGGACACGGCGTGTTTGGCCAGCCCGATGCAGCGGCCCATCTTAATGAAACGCAGCGACTCCAGGAGGAAGGCCTCGAAACCTCCCGCTGCCTCCATCTTCTGCTTGGCCACGGCAGGGAAGTGCTGCAGCTCTGCCACCAGCAGAGGGTCCTCTGCAGAGAGCGGGCCGTGCTCCTCCAAGATCTGAGCAAAGTAGCTGCAGCAGAAAATAAATCAATCTCTTTCAGGTTCAGATGAGCAGAATATATGCTGGCTTAAAATAAGCTCTTAATCTGGGTTAAGTTGGAATATATTTTTAAATCTTTAATGAGAAATGCAGATCTGAACAGTTTCTTCTCAGCAAAAACTAGTATACGCAAGTACCCATTAAGTATACTCATTTTAAACTTAAAATAAAAAAGTATACTTCCAGTTTGCTTTTTGTGTACTTATATACTTAACCAAGTTTATCTTACACTATACTTGGCTTTTAGTATAAGCCAAGTATAATTAACACAAACTTNTTTCTTTATTCTTCTTCTTCCACCACTTTTAATGCGGCTCGAACCGTAGCATGTACCCCCACAACAGTCACATCAAAAAGACCGTCATGGAGTGGAGAAGTGTGCTTTTCAAGAACTTTTTGATTCAAAWTACTAYTGCGGAGTAATTAACTAAAAACCGCCTGCCGCCACAAGTCCCATTTTTCATACATCCGGASCAGCAGAGGGCGCAATCCTGGCCGACGCAATTCGAACCGGATGTAACCYGTTCGGATTTTCAAAATAAGGGCGCAGTATSAAGTTTATTACTAAAAGTTGTAGTTTGCACAGTGATTATGATTAAAGCAAATCATTTTAGCCCTRTAAAATACCACTGGTTGCTCCAAACTGGATATTGATGASCTTTGTTAACCTCTGAAGRGATTTAGRTTTTAGGCAGTTCTTAKGGGTTTCTGGTTTTCTTAGGCCAAGTTTTGKTTTCAAGTTAGGCACACTTGGGCAAGSCCYTTTTAAATTTCTTCAATTTTCTAGTTCATAYTACTCCTCAATTAACTGATCAAATCTGAGACGAATCCAGTTCAGTGCAGAGTTAATTTAAAATTATTAAAATAATAAAACATGGCAAAACTCAAGTTTTTCTGTCAGATTTTGGTAACTCTTGACACGTTCCAGTTAATCCAACATCTTGATGTTTCACTGTGGTAAAGCAGATTTTTCGATGTGTTTCAGCCCATCCCGCTGATCAGCAGCAACATCGAAGTGGCCAAAGCAGGAAAAATCCCAGGAGGAAAGACGGAGATCCCGTTTGAGTTTCCTCTGCACACAAAAGGCAACAAAGTGCTTTATGAGACTTACCACGGTGTCTTCGTCAACATCCAGGTCCGTCGGTTTATATTCAGTTGTGTTTTGGTACAACTTACTCAGACCCCGCGTTTAAAAGCACCACATGGTTGTTTCAAACGTGAGAAAGTAATTCTTTAATGTTTGTTGGGTCTGCAGTACACCCTGCGCTGTGACATGAAGCGCTCTCTGTTGGCCAAAGACCTGAGCAGGAACTGTGAGTTCATCGTSCACAGCCTGGTGAGTCCACGCTGCGCTCTGTCAATCATTTGTGAGTCTGCTGGAAAAGAAACGTTCCTTAAAACGCTGTCGTTTTTCAGCCACAAAAAGCAAAACCTGTCTCYGCTCCGGTCGACTTCACCATCACTCCCGACACTTTACAGAACATCAGAGAGGTGAGCGAATAAAACTACTTTCATGACTTTTTATTTAACACCCTAAGTACAAATACTTTGTTACTGTACTTAAGTAGAAATTTTGGTTATCTGTACTTTACTTGAGTAATTTTTTACTCTTACACATTTTTACACAATTATCTGTACTTTCTACTCACTACTTTTTTTAAAAGGTAAGAAGTAGAAAGTTGTTACTCCAGTTTTATTCTTTTATAAGATACTTGTACCTTTACTCAAGTATCACTTTGAGGTACTTTGTACAACACTGTTAACACCTAACTCATTTGTTTGTACATTTAGAGGAGCTCTCTGCCAAAGTTTCTGATCCGAGGTCATTTAGACGCCACAAACTGTGAGATCAGCCGGCCGCTGACCGGAGAGGTGATGGTGGAGAAATCAGACGTCCCCATTAAGAGCATGGAGCTGCAGCTGGTTCGTGTGGAGACCTGCGGTGAGTTCAGGACGCTGGCTTGTTGGATGATTCGTAGCAGAACTGGAGCTTCTCTCTGTGGTCAGGTTGTGCTGAAGGATACGCCCGAGACTCCACAGAGATCCAGAACATCCAGATCGCAGAGGGAGACGTTTGTCACGGCCTCTCCATTCCCATCTACATGATCTTCCCCCGCCTGTTCACCTGCCCCACGCTGGAGACCACCAACTTCAAAGTGGGTCAGTGAAACCCGTCCTGACCGCAGCTGTGAACGACACCTTTAGATGTTAACCAGACTTGTTTTTGTTCTTCAGAGTTTGAAATCAACGTCGTCGTCGTTCTTCAYGATGATCATCTGATCACAGAGAACTTCCCTCTGAAGCTGTGTCGGACCTGAACTGACCTTCAAACCCACAGAAACCAATCAGGCTTTACATCAGGGATGTCCAAAGTGTGGCTCGGGGACCATTTGTGGCCCCTGACTTCAGTTCAAGAATTATAGTAATTTGCTCCCGGCACAGCTGTTTGATGTAGACTTTCTATTTATTAGGGACAATTAAAATCTTACAATAAAAAATATTAACACCAATGATGTCTTTAAATAACCACTCGTAGCTTTTTCCACATCTGGTGACTTCTACTCAAAAGCTGATTTTGCTGCCGTCCCATCCGCTTTTAATTCATTAAATGAGTCTGAATACGTCAAGAATTTAACAAAATATTGACCTAAATCCTGATTTTATTGATCAGAATCGACTAAATTGGGTTATTTATTCCCCAGCTGAAACGTAGAAAATTGAAAGAAAAAATAAATTCAGTAAGGGAAACCTGCAATTTAATTAATCTAGATTAATTTACACATCCATTTCCAGCAATAAATCTGACTACTTTAAGTATTCAATGCTTAGTTTATTGTTGAGCAGGTAAAAAAATAATATTTTTGGGCCTCAGGTTCTTCTGACTTTATGATTTTGTCCCGTGTGACTAAATGTTTGGACAGCCCTGAATGTCAGTGTAAACATCACAACTTTAGACATGTTTAAACAAACCCAGCTGGATCAGTGTCTTTAAACTTTAAACTTGTTTTTAGGTTTAAAGAAATGGTTTGTAATGACTTAATATAAACATTTCATTGTTATAAAAACTGTTTTTAAATGATTAATTCAGTAAACATTTATTTGAAGCACAAGTTTGTGTGAAATAAACTGTTGAAACGACATCGGTCTGAACCAGAACATTTATTTTAAATCAGAGTTTTAAGGTCAAACTGAAGGCCTCTGCATGTTTTAAAGAAAAAAAACAAAAAGTTAAAATTTAAAATAGAAAAATAAAAAGGATTAATTTGGCAGTGGAGCCTCAGGGGGCCTGGCGTCTGCGGCCCAGCAGAGCGGGGAAGTCCTCGGGCAGCAGGGCGTAGTTCCTGCAGGTGGGACAGGTGCTCTGCTCCTTCAGCCAGGACCTGATGCACTGAACAGAACCAGAACAGAACCAGAACAGCTCATTAAACCCAGTGAGGTTTCTATGTTCAAACAAACCAGAGGGTTTATCTGAGACTGGCTCACCTCTTCATGGAAGCTGTGTCGACACTCGAGGACGCAGGTGTCTTCTGGACTCATGTCTTCATGGCAGATGATACACGGGTCCTCCACGTTCAGCTGGATTCATGACGTACAGAAAAGACTTTTAATGTGAAAAGATTAAACCAGTATTTGAATTCATCCTTGGATGTTGGACTCACTGGGTTTTTAGTCCTCTTGGGTGCGACTGACTGCCACACCGGGTACTGGGTGGCAAAGGGTGGGCTGGAGAGCTGAGCTGCACTGGTGGTCTTAGCTGGACTGGATCGCCCCCCCATGCTGGCTCTGATGGAGTTCAGTCTTTCCTGTAGCGACATTGAAACAGGAAGTGAATAAAAATCACAAAGTTTCACTGTTTTTATTTACAAACATTTATTATTGATCATGTAAAACTCTGGTTTCACCAAGGAGGTTCTGTAGAACAGCTGGAGCTCAGAAACCATGTGACCGTGTGATCAGCTGCTGAAGCTAACGGCTAACGCTAAACGGTCAAGACTCTGGATTTCCCATCACTGTACATGTTGACAACAGAGCAGAAATAAAGGACTGATGATGTAGAAATCCCTATTAATCCCTATAACCCCTATTAATAATATTTTATAGTTTATATAATCTATCTAATGTTTTAAATAATGTCAGAAAAGCTGTTTTTGTTATGGATTTATTAACAGAAGATAAACAGGAAAACGTCTCATTTTACAACAAGTCAGCAGATTTGATCTTATTTAGCTCAAWGTGATCTGAGCAGAACATAATGTAACAGTTTAAAATTAAAATTATCTTATAAAGTCCATGTTATCACTGTTGTTTATTGAACTGTTAGCAGATATTAGCTTGTGGAGCATTTATACAGAGTTTAGCTCTGTTGAATCATGCTACAATTTAACACAAACTATTAAATATTACTT
>NW_013952940.1:255934-257170 GCF_001266775.1 Austrofundulus limnaeus
GTATACTTTATAGTACACTACAAGTACATATACTTCATATACTTAAACTTATACTCAAGTATACTTATTAAAATGAACTTCAAGTATACTAATTTTTGCTAAGGGTGCCCAGGAAAGTTTTATTTTTCATCCATTGTGGTTAAATCTCACCACTCTGACATCTTGTTAGATTTACACAGATGGCAGCAGAAAGGCTTTTTATCAACTAAGCCAGAAAACAAACTAAGCTCTGTTTAAAAACAAACGTATTTCAGACACAAACTGAAGCAGAGAGAAGTTCTGAGCTGAAACTGAGAAACGGCTGATTTGGACTCACTCAAACAAACTTTCTTCTGTCGGATCCGGGTTGTTGTCCAAAATGTTCATAAAGGGAGTTCTAGTTCTGGTGTAGCTGTACTGGTTCTCAAAGTCTGCCACTTGTTCCTGAAGGTGACTGGGTACGCTGAACGGGTCGGGGTGAAGGAACGATCTGCAGGCAGAACAACAAACACACAAACTGGAGTCAGACTGCACCATATTAGGAAAATGTGWGATAACAGTGCTTTTTATTGTGATGGTGAGGATATTTAAACTAATACTTCAGTTTGAAAAGTTGATTTCTTTCTGCTTCAGAGAGAAAAAACTAAAAACTTAATTTCTATTCCAATGTGACAGTTTTATAAAAGAAAATGCAACTAAACACGGCTGCTGTTTTAGTTAAACCAGAGGTTCCCAAACTTTTTATCTTCTGACCCACAAAATATCCCCAATGACCCCAAATATAACTGGTCTGAGTACACAAACTTTGTTAATAACCCTGAAAACAAAGGCTACACAAATATAAATACTTAGTGTTTTTATAATAATTATAGGAAAATATTTACTTTATTACCCTTTAAATTGATTTCTGTAGTGCAGTGGTTCCCAAACTTTTCAGCTTCTGACCCACAAAATAACACAATTTTTGGATGATAAACATTTGTATCAGGTCAACTAAACATAGTAACAATATTTACTGATCTACATTTAGACATTTTAGGCAACTAAGGCAAAAATGTAATTAATTTTGAACATTTTAAAGACATCTACACTGAAAGTGGACTTGAAAAAATCAACAGTACAGAATGCAATTATTATAAACTGAACAAATATACAACTTTTATTAACAATTTAGACATAAAAACAGTTTAATAAGTTGTCCAGTGTGAATCAACAACATTCAAGGCTGAAGTTTTGTTTTGTCTAACCGTCCCGCAC
>NW_013952940.1:259291-260901 GCF_001266775.1 Austrofundulus limnaeus
TCATTTTAAATGTTTTAAGTTGTTTTGATTTTTTGTTGTATTTTTACTTTTCTTTTGAACAATTTTTGGGTATAAAAATGGGCAAATATTGTAAGATTTATTCTTCTGCTACTGCCTTTCATTTAATTTGATTTTATTTTGATTGCATGTTTTTCTGTACTTTGTTAATGTGTTACAAATTAAATGAATAAAGAACTACTACTACTAATGTTAAGCTTCATTTATAGAAATTATGTATTTCTAGTCCTTTAAATATGTTGCCATGATGATCTGACCAATTTCTTTTTTCTCCATAGACACAATTATTTACAATGGTACCACTGAAGGGAGCTGGGAAGATTACATTCATATTTCCAGCGGTGGGCACCAGTCCGCTAAAGCGCACATCCGCTAATTGCGGACCTAAATATTTCATTTGCGCTTTAGCGGTCTAACTAATTTTCATAATTCATAAACAGATTTGCACTTTCTAAAATTAAAATGCAGTACCGCTAATAACTTATTATCTGCGAGTATTCATCACCTTGAACAGCTGAAGGTCTGGCTTTTTATTTAATCACCAGTAGAACATCAACTGGTTTCATAGTAAAGATAATTCCCTAAAGATTTTGTTATTTTCTTGAACAGAAGAGGGCTTGGTGTCAGTGACAAATACCATGAGGAAACACAGTATTGGAACACCACCCTATCTGTTTTACAGAGAAATAACACAGGGCTTTATCCTGTGATTAACTGTTCAGCGTGACGGTTCATAAGTTGTATATTTATATGCATTTGGTTTGTGTGTGTGTACAGTGTTTCCCCTACCATTATAAAAGGCGGGGCGGGCCCCCCACCAACGAGACGGCCCACCCTTCTAAGAATTTCACAGTGCGTAGTCATTTTTATTTAAATAAGTCCAGATAAAGTCCAGAGCTATTTTTTGCATCCTTCCATATCCACCTCTCGCCAAACTTGGGGAAAAAAGACGGCGCAGAGCGAGGCTGAGCGCTGTGTGTGGTCCTCACAAAGATAGGAATGTGTGTGTGTGTGCATGATGAAAACTCCGCTTCTAATCACGAAGCACCGATGCGACAGCTTTGTTAGCTACTCTTTTTCTTTAAAATAAAATGCGACAGGTGAAGCCACAGCATGGTTACCTTATCAATAATTTAGAACCACAAACACAGACCAGGTGTGCGACCAGGTTCCCACGAGTCCATTCATGTTCTATAAATAGCGCTGTTGAGGGACGTTACAGCGCAGCTGTAATGTTCCTCAACTTGGAAAAAAGTAACCAGAGTAGTTTGTAAACTCAAATCCAGACAGAATCAGCTGCTGTACAGGTCCTGCTGGACTCAAACATGGAGCTGAGCTCCTCTCCTCTGTCTCACACTGCAGGTCAGACAGTCCTGTTCAGGAGCATTAACCCTTAAGGGCCCAGATAATAACTGGTCTTTAAAATGTGGTAAATTATTTTCAGTGACTGAGGGAAAGCTTTTTTGATAGTTGCATTTTTAACTGTTATCCTTTATATCTACAAGAGTTACAGTTCTCTAGAGTTCTAATAATTCTTAGAAAGGACATGATTTGACGTTTTTACTGATGATATTTTATTCAAAACATGTTAC
>NW_013952940.1:262396-263682 GCF_001266775.1 Austrofundulus limnaeus
TATTAATTGTCTTGTATCAAATAATGTTCTGTCATGAGGTCTGCATTTCCCCCCCTCCCTCATGACCCAATGTAACTAGGGGCGTGAAAAACTGAATAAAAGAGGTTGAACTACAGGGGGTCTCTCAGAACGGTGGATTTGGGTGTACAAGAGACTTCCTGTCCAACGTTCTCCTCACTTTGATTCTAAACCTGGTTTGATTGTCTCATTTGCTCCCCTGTTTTTGTATATGATTAGGAAAAACACCTATCAGAAACAAATAAAATAAAACACAAAGCAGAACACAGCTAAATGTATCAAAAGTATGTCTATGTAATATTAGAATTTTCTGAGACAATGAATTTTTTTTCCCAGTAAGCGGTTTATATTTAATAAAATTTTTGGACCAAAAATATCTCAATATATCGCCTTGCTTATAGTATCGCAATATATCAGGATATATCGTATCGTGACCCCTCTGTCATGATATGCATCGTATCGACAAATTCTTGCCAATACCAGATGAGTTTTACACCGTCTCAGAATCAGAAAGGAAATTGGTGATATCCAACATCACCATCATGCAGCCACTGTTGCCCAACTCCTCAAAAAGCAACAGCCACTAAATGACATCTTTGCATAATTTACCAATCAATCTACACTGTAGAATATGGTAAAAATGATAAATAGACTGAACTATATATAAAACTTACTTATATAGTGCCCCCCCCACAAAAAAAAAAATCATTCATTCACACTAAATCAATTCGATTTAGAGAATTTCAAAATACAATATCACTTTTTTTTCTTCACCATAAACAACAGGTTTTCAGGGCAAACTCAACAAACAGTTTAATCTTGAGAGAAAACTGTCAGAAGTTTAAAAGATTTTAAATTGCAAAAATTGAAACTTGCAGGTGACAGTGTTGTTGGACACGTTCCTTTTAAAGAAATTAATTTTCTTGATGAATAAGAAGTGATGGAAATAAAGTTGCAGGAGAAGGGGTGGGCCGAGATATGAATACATCTGTCCACTCCTATGAAAATTAATTTGTAATGTTATGTTCAATAAAAATGTAATAATTTTTTTAACAACAACAACAACAAAAAAAAGATACAACTACTACATCACTGAATTTCATCAAGACATTACTTAAAGTTTAAGAATAATAATATTGGTAACAAAACTAAATGATTTTGTTAGACAGTCTTTCACACATTAATACAGTGGTTTGCAAAAGTATTCATACCCCTTGAACTTTTCCATATTTTGTCACATTACAACCACAAACATAAATATATTTCAC
>NW_013952940.1:266016-272067 GCF_001266775.1 Austrofundulus limnaeus
ACTTTGTGTTGGTCTTTCACATTAAATTCCAGTGAAATATATTTATGTTTGTGGTTGTAATGTGACAAAATATGGAAAAGTTCAAGGGGTATGAATGCTTTTGCAAACCACTGTACATGCTGAGGAGAACAGCTTCAGTCAGATGTTTACATACGGTCATTTTGGTTCGAGCACCTCAACAAGCCGCTCCAAGTCTTTGTTTCTGCTACCACATACAAGCGCATATCTTTGCAAACAAAAGTAGTCATGATCTGTTATCTTTAATTTCTGCAGAGTTAGCTGGTAGTTAATGATTCCTTAGTTTCTCTGTTTTGCCCTAAACAACTTGTTGTCAGAAGCTAACGTTAGCACTGAACGTCAATCGAATGTAAACATACGGCAAGCCAGGAGTGACACAAAATACATAAACGCGCCTCAAACACATGCTATGGGGGAGAAGAAGAAAAATAAATAAAATCCATCTCATGCCCTGTGGATCGACTTTCCAAAATTTAAATGAAATTTATCCAAGATGGATTAAATCGATGTTTTTACCCAGCCCTACTTCACACACTGATGGTGGTAAGCTACACTGTAGCCACAGCTGCCCTGGGGCACACTCAGAGGCGGGGCTGCCATGCACCAGTGCAACCAGACCATCTTTCAGAGCTCTTCATGGCCAAGCACCAGAATACATTAAAAGTCTCATTTCCTCTTAAAACCCCAAACGAGACCTCCACTCACAGGATCAACATCTCCTTATGGTTCCCCTCACTCGCTTTAAGACCCGTGGTGACCGGTCCTTCTCCTCTGTGGCCCCCAGGCTCTGGAATGAACTCCCTTTTAATCTGCGCTTCCTTGATAACTTTGTCTCTTTCAAGTCACTCCTAAAAACTCACTTTTTCTCTCGTGTTTAGCTAACCATTTCACCATTACTGCCAGCCTACCTCCACTGTACATGCTCACTCATCTGTGTTTTATTATTGACTTACACCATATTTTTCTCTCCCGAATTCATTATGTTTGTATTATTGTATATTTTGAACTGCATTGACCTTGTGTTTGATTTACAATTTTAGAAATTAATTTCTTGATTTGATGTTTCAGTTTTTCATAGCTTAAGTTTTATTATGTTTTTCTGTTTCATTTTATTCTTTTGACCATTTTTATACTGTTAATGATTGTACAGCACCTTGTGAATATATTTCTGTGAAAGGCGCTTTATAAATAAAACTTCACTTACTTACTGACTTACAACCAGACCATCTGACCAACAACAGAAAGGCAGGGAAATATCTTGCCCAAGGACACAACAAAACTATTATTTTTGATTAAATCAGAGTAAAAATAAAAGCAAATTTCAGAGTCGAGTTAGTTTTGACTGACTTTAGAGATAAACTGTAGCAGTGCTTCAAACGCATTTCTCATTCAGACGGCTGACATGAAACTTTCCATCAATGTCTGAAACAAAGTGAAAACAACTTACAAAGAGTCATCTTCAAAAATGCCTTGGTCCCACTCCTCTCTCGCCGATAATCCTCTCATCCCAGACAAAACAATTACATCCTACAAACAAATAAATCAGAGTGATTACATATAAAACTTAAAAAAAAAAACAGTTGGGAAATTCTTACCTTCTGCTCTTTCTGCTTCCTGCTTTTTCGGCCTCTACTTTTAGTCCTCAAAGAATTCTGAAACAAAAAACATGCCAAGAAGTTTTCACAACTCAAATCATCTTTAGCAACACAACAGGAGCGAAAATAAGTGTTTTAAAAATCACTCACATTTTCATTTTCATCAGACTTTTTTAAGACCGAGCAATGTCCATCTGAGAAACAAAAGCAAGGAGTTCAACCACTCAACAGTTTAAGAATCAGACACTRGATCAAGTCAAAATACCCACCCATCATATCAAAATATTCATCCAGTATGGCGTGACAAGACACATAGTTGTCCCTATACTCCTCCAGAGTCCAGATAAACAGCCTCATGTCCTGAGTCGGAGCCTGCTTTAGGTATTCAGTCACAGTCAAGCCAGTGCTTGAAAAAAATTCTGGTATGGCGCTGAGCTTTTCTAAAATCATCTCCTTCAGWGGTTCAAAGTGGAGCAGAAGAGTCAGGTCCTGCTGCTCCAGGTGTTCGGCGTGCTGATTGATGAAGGTCCGGGCGGCGTTCAGACCTGATCGGAGAGCAGCCGGTCAGATTTCAACTGGCTGCAGATTTTCAAAGCTTTAGCATAGAATAAAAACTGACCTGTGTCGTTCAGCTGAGAGGCCCAGCTGCTCAGTTTGGGGTTAATATCCACACAGCTGCTGAGCTGTTGGATAAAAACACGAGCCCAAACCCGGTTCTTCCTTTCCAGCAGCAGCTCCACAGCCTGACCCAAAGCCTCCAGTGGCTCCWGCTGCCAGTTCAGCAGCCTCTCGGCGATCTGGTTCCGCCTCAACAAGTCCAGCTCCAACCAGGGCTTCAGACCGCCGACRAGCACAGAAATGTGGAGACCCTTCTCCTCCTTCAGGAGGTCCATGTTCTGGTTGATCTGCAGGAGAACCGGATCTCTGTACACCAACCAGGCTGAAACACGACAGAAAGAGATATGTTTGGTTAAGTTACTCTGGGAAACAAAAACTGCAGCAGATATCGTCACTCAGACACTTTCAGAAATATTTTATACTTTTTATACAACCTTTTTGTTGACTGTGTGATCCAGAGTCATCGCTCTGCTGCAGAATCTCCACGTCGATGGTCTGTATATCTTGAAATAACGGCTTATTATACTGTTTCTTTTTCAACTTCTGCTCCTCTTTTGATTTTAATTTATTTAGACTAAAATAAGAAAAACAAAGAACACCAGAAATACAACTTATTACTTAAAGGATTAGATCAAGTGAAAAATAACAGAATCCTAAGAAAAAAACTGAATCTCCTCAGGTTTAACAAACTGTACTCCTCATCAATCTGTAGCTGTGTTTCCATTACAGATGTGCGCAAAACTTTGTCGATATTCTGTTAATGTCGAAAAAACACAGTTTCACAACTGCAGTGTTTCCATTAAGTAATAAATGTTATTAAAGTCACGTGAATACRTTTGTTCTCATGATAAGTCATTACAAACATGGCRGCGATGGATGTAAACACATAGCATGTTGCTACCACGACACTAGCGCTCATCATCAGAGGAGACGTCGGCGTCTTTTATCGAGGCTTTCCAGAGACAAGTCCCTACTTGGGAGCGGCTACGTATGCTGTGTTTTTGGCAAATTGTAGTCGCTGAGTTTACTATTTTATACTACTTCTGTGATATTACTACTACTTCTACTTCCTATTATCTTCTTCATCATCGTCTTTTTCACCAGTAGAAACAGCCGGTTGTTGATCACGTGACTCCTGTGATGTGAAAAAAGTGTTTCCATTGCGGTTTTACGAAAAACACCAATTTCAATACGGCTGAAAAACCACCTCATCCTAGCGCAAAAACATTGTCGAAAAACGTAATATATTTTTTTAATTGACGTGTTTCCATTGAGCAAATTTATTTTTGAAATTCTAATTTGTGCATTTTCATGGTGAATGGAAACACAGCTTGTGTCGGATCAGATTTGCAGCTCAGAGCCTCATTGATTTTTTTTTTAAATTTCCATCCAAGATTTTCATTTATGTCATAAAGACAAGACATTTTCATTACAGCCTTACTATAGATGGTTCTCTATGGTACACCTTACCATTAACAGTAAAATCAATTACATATGGTTGTTTAAAAATAGAGTGAGTCAAAAGTATCAGGACATCCTTTTATCTCAGAAAGAAAGTGGAAAATGAAATAAATGGAGGTTGAGTCCAAAACATGGTCACCATCTTGAAAGCTGCCATTTTGGATCAATAGCTGTGTTTCCACTGACCATGAAAATGCGCAATTTAGAATTTCGAAAGTAAATGTGCTCAATGGAAACACATCAATTTCGAAAAAAATTACATTTTTCGACAAAATGTTTTTGCACCAGGATGAGGAGGTTTTTCGGCCGTATTGAAATTGGTGTTTTTCGCAAAACTGCAATGGAAACACCTTTTTTGCATCACAGGAGTCACATGATCAACTGTGGGTCTGTGGGGCCCTACTGGCAAAAAAAGACGACAACGAAGAAGATAACAGGAAGTAAAAGTAGTAGTAATATCACAGAAGTAGTAAAAGAAAGTAGTAAACTCACCAACTACAATTTCCCAAAAACACAGCATACGTAGCCGCTCCCATGTATAAGGGGCCTGTCGCTCGAAAGCCTCGATAAAAGACGCCGACGTCTCCTCTGATGATGAGCGCTAGTGTCGTGGTAGCAACATGCTATGTGTTTACATCCATCGCTGCCATGTTTGTAATGACTTATCATGAGAACAAACATATTCACGCGTGACTTTAATAGCATTTCTTAATGGAAACACTGCAGTTGTGAAACTGTGTTTTTTGACATTAACAGAATATCGACAAAGTTTTGTGCACATTTGCAATGGAAACGCAGCTATTGTCAACTTTTTTCCTACTGGGAATGTGGTAGCGTATCAAAAGACCAAAGATTTCTCAGAAACGGATTGACCAGATGTGTTTATCTGATTGTGACAATCAATTTCTGGTCTTCATGACCACTCTCACATTGGAAAAACTAGCTCTGAATCCAATATGGCAGCTTTCAAAATCACTGCCAAACAGGCTCCCTCATCAACTACTTGCTGGGGAATTCTAATATTTTATTTTCCCTGTTCGTTTCTGAAATAAAAGGGTGTCCTGAGACTTTTGAATCAAGATTTGTTTCCTCCTCAGCTTCTGTCTCACCTTGAACATTTCTGAGTCACTTTTGGTTTTTTTGCTGTTTGCGGTTTACTGATGGCAGCTTCAAACTGAAAAGACAAAAACATCCGGGTCAACACCAACATCTCATTTTTCATCATTAAAGTTTAATTCTTAGAGATTTCTCCCTACCTTACATTTCACCAAACCCGTTGGACAAAAGATTTTGATACTACAGATTTTACCGATGCAGTCGGGAGTCAAACATTTTTCATGAAGGATGTCCTGCGACAGAAACATAAAACATGATGACAGAAAACATACAGAGGCATTTACGAAGAGAAATAACCTAAAACAAACCTTTTCACTCTTCTCTAAGAAACGTGTGGTCTTCAGACTCTTCCAGCAGTTGATGTGAAACTCCACCCTGCAGCTCTGACAGCAACACATCTGAACGTAACCCTGAGGAAAACACGAGCACACGTTGGAAAACTCCCCGAGCCTGAGAAGAACTCATGTTTTAAAAACATTCAAAGCAACTGAATTTACCTTAAAATCTGGGTCGGTTAGGTAGATTTCAGGTTTCAAAGGGCAAAGACATTTTTCAAGACGACAAACGGCATCAGGAGGAGGAGGAAATTTACACAACTCTATAGAATGCTCCAAAATTTCCTTTAAAAATTAAAATAAATTAAAAGTCAACCTGATGCATTAAAAGCTTCATGAATACAAAATGTTTAATACTTTATAAAAACCGGACCCACCTTAAAGTATTCAGGTTGTGTTTCTTTGACGATCTCTTTAGTTAAAGGCCAGGTGAGTTTACCTGGCATTATTTGATTTTTCACCATTTGTAAAGAATCTGAAAACTGCTGCAGAGCGACCACAAACCTGTTAGAAAACAAACAAAAACGTGACCCACGTTGCATCACTTCAAACAGCAGACGTGAGCGGATTCTTCTCTACCTGTTTTGTCTGAGAAATACTCGACCAGCAGCGTAACAAACCAGACACTGAAACATCCGCTCCTCGTAGCCGTTCATCTTTTCAAGAAGTTTCTCCGTTTCTGCGAGTTCCTGCGTTCGAGAAGGACGGATGTTGTGAAAGCAGCAGATTTAACATCGAACCTTATTTTCCATCATAAACACCACAGTTAGGGCTGAGATAATTCAACGATATAAATATATATCACCATAGACACGTGTTTAATATCAATAAAAACATATCAGATAATATCAATAATTTCAGAGGTTATTAAAGGGATCCCCGATTAGTTGTAACATTAGACTTTATTT
>NW_013952940.1:272452-274417 GCF_001266775.1 Austrofundulus limnaeus
ATCTCAGATTTGATCCAGCTTCACACACCATCTCGCAGTTTTGAGGTCATCAGGTCAGATGTTGTTGGTGGTATCCCGCACACATTTTAAATCCAGAAGGGATCAGTCTTTCCAAGCAGTTGCACCTCAGCTCTGGAATGCACAGCCCCAACTTATACACAGCCTTGATTCTATTGATGCTTTTAAAAAACATCTGAAAACTTTCCTTTACAAACAGGCTTTTAGCTAAGTGTTATTTTTTTTACTACTTGTATTCTTGTATGAATGTAATGCTGTGGTGAAGTTTTAATTTATTATTTTACTTTCTTGTTTTTATTCTATTTTACGTGAAGCGTTTTGTGATTTTATGTCTATGAAAGGTGCTATATAAACAAACTTTACTTCCTTACCAGTAGCAAACAGCAGTTCATGAAGACAGATCACGTTTCTGATTATAGATCTTTACTCTGTTTATTTATGCAGMMAACACCTCTCAGGAATGATCAACAATAAAAAAATTAAGACTTGACAAAAGTAAATTTTAAGACCTTGAACGAAAATCTGGGCAGTTTTAAGACTTTTTTTAGGCCTAAAATTTAGATTTCCTGCATAAACCCTGGATGGATTAGAAAAACCTGTAAAACATGCAGGTCCTCCAAGACCAGGACTGGACACCACAGAAGCCCTTTTTCCTCCTACGCAGTTTGGTTTGGCTCCATCCCACTCCGCACCCATTTTGTGAATTTCCACTGTGGCTCCCGCCCACTTTCGGACCACTTTTTCAGACCTCCTCTCGAGTTAGTACTGAGGCCAGCACCGTTTGGGGCGTGGAGGTGCTGAAGCGTGTAACAGTCACGATTGGCCAGTGGAGCTGCCTGGATGACGAAGATTTTTAAGAGCAAGATGAGATTTTCCAAATGATGGCAGCGCGCTGGGAGAAACTAAAAATATATTGAGCCAGATTTCAGAGCAGTGAAGGACCACAACAACAGATGGAATGGCTCAAAGCAGTGGGTAAATGGAGGGGATAGCTCTTTACAGCCACCGGTTAGTTAGTTAGCTGCTAACTGTAGACTGGTATCTTCAGAAACTTCATCTGCAGACGGTGAGGGCTTCGTGCATTTTGTGAGATATTGAACGTAATTTATGGGACACGTGTTGCTTGTCAAACTGCACCTTTTATTTATAAAGTTTGTACCGATGTGTCCTTTGTGCATGTTCGTTTCCAGTGCTAACTAGTTAGCAGCTAGCTGATATCGCTAGTGAACAAGCCAGGCTAAAAAAGAACACCCAGCTTTAAAGTAAAGTAAAGTTTTATTTATATAGCGCCTTTCACAGAAATAAATTCACAAGGTGCTGTACATTCAGCTAAGGGGGTAGGGGGTAGTTAAAACACACCCATTCAAGAAGACATACAAGACAAACATGGGAGAACAGATGAAACTGGTCATGCTTTACATTTATTGTAATTAGTAATTAATTATGACCGTATTTGAGGCTAATCGTTRGTTTTCTGTTCAGAATCACCTTCGACAAGTGACCAGCTGAGCTCCTGGACCGTTTCTCCACCTTCTCCTACACCTATCGGTACCAGCTGCCCCGCTATCCAGGTCGAAGCAGCTATGAGAGCTGCTCCCGGAGCTGCTCTGGTTACATTCGGACTTTAAAGTAGTTTTTTAGGTGGTTGTTTGTTTTTTAAATGTAGTTGTATATTGTCTGACTTTTATTTTGTGAAATAAAGAAACTATCTGCATTGCTGTTTGTTTTTCATTGAGTTAAATACGAATAGGGGGAAAAAAAAAATCAACATATATGTGAACCATCATATCGAAATGAGGACTAAGTCAAATTTGGTCAAAATGACGGCTTTAAAAGTTACATATTGACACCTGGATCATTCTGATATCATAATTAAATCCATATATATGACTTAAGTTGTCTTGTTGGTTACAATAATACATAAATATTTGGTCTGAATCCTAATTT
>NW_013952940.1:274713-276558 GCF_001266775.1 Austrofundulus limnaeus
CTTTTATTCATTATATTTAGACAAAATTCAATTTTTGTAAACATTTTAGTCAAAACACTGTATTTGCCTTTTTCTCCTTATACAACTTTTGGACTTAATCCTCGTTTCGATGCGATGGGTCACATATACTCACACTCCTAGGCATAAAGTGTGCAGTAACTGTAATTTCATTTATTAGAAAATCATTTTGGTTTTGTTTTAGGGTATGAGTATTATTTACAGACTAAATATCAGACTTTATGTCAACAGCTAGCAGAATGAGCAACGATAAACAGCAGCTTTAGCGCTGCTAGTTTAACTATACCACCCACCTTTAAAAGACGTTACCGCCCACAGAACGGGACCGTGGTTACATTGGAAAAACAAACTAGACCCGAGTAGAATCGCTCCGAGCGGAGCCGCACTCAGTAGTGGAAAAGAGTAAAGGGAACTGAATACCACGTCACAATGACATGTGCATTGGTCTCTCAGTGAAAAAAAAATATAAAAATAAGAAGTTTGTGTTGGTAAATGTGACAAAATGTGGATATATTCTTTGTTGTTGAGACACAAAATGTTTGATTTACCTCTGGCTGTCCAATTTCTGTCAAAGCTGAAACTTGTCCAAACAATAACAGAAGCACATCCAATGTGGAAAGACCGAGCTCCTAAAACAATTAAACACATGTAGAGATGTTAAACTCAAGGCTCTGTCCTACTTTAACAACCTGCGAACATTTTGTTTACCTTGGGTGTTACAGTCTCCAGCAGGTCCAGAGCCTGGCTGAAAGCCTGCTCTGCGTTGCGGCTCCGCAGGTCATAGAGGGCGACGTGAGCGTCCTCAACCAAGGATTTCAACTCTTTACTTGCCTCTGCTTTACTCTTAGCTGCCACCTTCTTCTTCTGAGGAAATAAAAACAGGTCAGCCACTTTAAAATCAGCAGTTATTAGAGTTGGAACAAATGAAAAAGATCTGACCTCTTGACCACTTCGGTTCTTTGTTTTCTTCTTTGTCGGGGTGCTGAACTCTCCCTTTTCACTGGAATCAGAGTTTCAGTTAATTTTTAGACATCTGCTGCCAAAATACTGTCAGTGCTCAGTGGGTTTTTAGCACCTTTACAGGAAACAGAAGTGACAAAATAAAAAAAAAAAGATAAAACACAAATGGGAGTCTGAAATAAAGGGTAAAAATGACAAACAACAAAAGCAACAGAGGAAAAAATGCTTTTTAACCTCCTGCTGCTGTAAATGACCAACGAGGCTTCAGTTATATGACCGAGACCTACAGGAGGGTTCCAGCAGCTGAGAGGAGCTGCAGGAGGTTAAAATACCAGAGGAGCTGCACATCTCTTCCTGTAGTTAGGGTTGAGCGGTATTGATCATTTTCATACCGGGGTAAACTGTATTACCAGGCGGTGGCGGGGCGGGTCTGTGGCGTGCTGAGTAATTAATGTTCAGTGGAGCAACAGCTGCTTGTGAGCATTCATAAAGCCAGAGATAGATGTTAAAATAAAACACAGCTGCTCTGACTCTGAGCAGCACTGCTGGAGTCACAGAATGAGATCACCTCTTATTATGTCAAACAGATCAAACTTAAGTCTTTTAGAGTTTAAAGGAGACCAATTATGGGTCGTAGAAATGTTTATGGTATGTCTGTGGGCTATCCAGACCATGTTCATTCAATTTAATGCACAAAATAATTCTCAGATAATAAAATTTCCCATTTTCTAGTTCTGCTGCTCTGACTTCTGTTCAGAAGAGCTGTTTATGTTAATGAGCTCTGTTGGTAACGCCCTCCAAAAATCTGTTGACATTGTTATGGCAATATTTATTTAACAACAGAGACAGAAATACGCTGGTCAAGAA
>NW_013952940.1:276603-280250 GCF_001266775.1 Austrofundulus limnaeus
ATTACACAACAACACTGTGACAGCTTTTTTTAATGAGGAGGAGGAGCCTCACTCGGGGGTTGTTAGGTAAGGGGCTGAACGCAGGTTCTGGTGGGTTGTCGTACGGCTTGTGACATCACAAAATAACGGAAGTATAAAACTTGTCGTTAATATACATTTAAAATACATTTACTTGCAGTAAATATGCCCCTGGGTGYATTTTTTTAGTCCTAGGACTGTTTTTTTAAGAAGAAGTACATACCCAAAGTTGAGTAAAAAAAACCTTTAAAAAGTGAATTTTCCATAATAGGTCCCCTTTAAGATTCAAAATTGTATTGTTATTCAAAATAGACACTTGTTTAGTTCAGTGTTTATTTCTGAACATGCCTCTGACCGGATGCTCCAGTGAAGCTTTTTATTTTTGAACGAAACAATGAGCTGGAAATAAAGTATCGACTGAGTAACTTTAGGATCGATACGCTCCGAGACCCAGGATGGACATTACTATCTACGTGGAAAATGAAAAGTAAAAAGATGAAGCAACTGGACTTGTTTTTTTGGAGCTGTAAACACATGGAGCTACAGATTTAAACAGCGAGACTTGAGGTTAGTGTCTTATCGATCCTTCACCCCCTCCTCCTGATGAAAAAGTCAGATGAATGTGACATGAGCGTTCACACTGCAGTCACTTTGAAAACATCAGATATATATCTGATTTTAAACCACATACTGAAACGGCCTGGGTTAGATTTGAAAAAATTGGATTTGTTGTGTTCAGACTGTCATGAAAAAATAGGCTATGGGTTAGATGGGGAAAAAATTAATTTAAAAAAAATCGCATTTGGGTCGTATTTGCCTGTAGTGTGAACGTAGCCTCAGTTTCACATGTGCTTCACCTCACAAGACTCATACTGTCATTTTTTTATACCATCGTCATATTTTGATACTGTGATATAACAACTAGGGATGCAAACAATTAATCGAATTGGTTTATTAGATTAAAATTTCTTCCATTCGATTAATTGAAAACATCTATTTAAACCAGGCCAGGTCAACCAGTTGATCGGGATCAACTGGTCGATCTTTAGCCTGTTAGCAGTCGATTGCAGAGCAATGGATTGTATAGTACTCAATTTACTACGGAGCCTCTAGCGTCGGCTCTGAGCGTCTGATCCGGGCGAGAGAGGGCTCGTTTTAAAGCTCTGGATCTCCGCTACAACCTGGAGGTGGTTGCAAGTTCCTGGGACATTCCCACGTGGAGATATAAGTGACCAAAGGTCATCAGGCGAGCTCCGGCGGGTGAAACGGCTGATTTCCAGAACAGGGCTGCTTGTGCTGATGCAGGGGAATAAAAGGAAGAGATCCAGTGAGGTGGAACCGTGGTCCTACATCCAGCACCTGCTCTCCCGCCTAGATTTAGCCAGAAACCCCTGGCGGGCGATATTTCTGCAAAAATGCATAAAACTCAGAAACCCACATGATGGATCACTTCCAGACAATAAAAGGAACAGATTTGGTCAGGTGTAACCGGTCCTGGAAGCTCAGCACCGGGTTTTATAGCCGCCTGCCTGCTAAAAAGCCCCCGGGCGATATTTCTGCAATAACGCATAAAATTCAGAAACCCACCTGGAAGTAATACAGTTGGTTACTAGTGCGGAAAAAAATGGATGAAAAATGAGCAAACAAGGAAACAAAAAGTTATTATTTTCACCCGGAGAGGGAGGAGGACAATTTTTTTTGTTTTTTCTAATTCGAAGTCTATCTGCCTCATATGTAATTCGAGCGCTGCCTTCTCCAAAAAGGGTAACCTGAAGCGGCATTTGAAGATGATGAACAAACGGTACAAGACGTATTTCCCCTCCTAAAAGTTTTTTACGGACTCAAAGTGCGGGAGCTGAAAAACAAGCTTGCAGGACAGCAATAAATTTTCACTCAGCCCAGCACAAGGTAAGGCTGCTACGAAAGCCTCATGATCCTGGCTCAACACAAAAWGTCTTTCAGCGATATAGAAGTTATGAAGATGTAGATATGTAGATAGTTTTGTTTGACAATACTTTAAATTAAATAAAACTAGCAACATATTATGTTCTGTTTTATTTACTTTAAAGTGAGGAGTAGGGAGACAAAATTATGTTTTTTTGATACTGAGACTGGACGAGTAGATCTTGGCAAACTGCCGACTTCAAAAGTAGCTCTTAGTTAAAAAAAAAAAAAAGGTTGGGCACCCCTGATTTAAACCTTATTTCAGTGTATTTTTGCCGTCATCCAGTAGAGGGCGCCACTGATTTCAGCCTGCACTACTCTACTCCGGCCCTGTTGAGCTGAGCAGAGAGCAGCCTTGATGTGAGCAGCGTCATAATTATGCACAAATCTTGTTTAGTTTTATTTGCGACACCACAATAATAATGGACTACACCAAACTGGAAGGACAAGTACCAAAGGCTGTACTGGTCCATCCAACAGTATGACGCTTAAAACAAGAGAGCAAGACAACAGAACAGTAAGCTAACTTTAGCTTCTTCTTGGAGAGTTTAACTCCATGTGAAAGAACACACAAAAAAAGTTAGTCACTACAAATAATTAACAGGAATTTAATCTCATCTGTGTGACGTAACCCGACCAGAGAACAAATCAAATGAACAGTAACTGATGTCAGAGCAGCTCAGACTGAACCACAGGGAATGTAAACAGTTCCAGTACTCATTTGCATGTTTACCCATCTCAGGTCGTGTTTATAGTTTGTTTTTGAGTAAATCTTTAGATTAAAATGTTACCTCTGTTTAAATGTTAGTTTTACATCTCTATGTTCAGGGTGGATTAAAAGTTTTACCTTATTTTCTTTCCTTTTTTTCCCCCCAACTAGCAACCTTACAGATTCCAGTTGTTATATTTTATAAATATGTCCAAGTTTAATAATGTGTGAGAAATGCACAATTTTCTGTTTTATTCAGTCAGAAAAWTGTTAATAAATTGTTCCATACAACTGGAAAAATAAATTTATAAAATTAACTAACTGTACTTTTACGTGGTGTGTAAAAAATATCCCTTCATGTCATAGAAAGACCCTTGATTCAAGAGAAATGTCAGGTTTTTAGGAAAATGGCCGCTTATCAATTAATCATTAGTCAATCGATAAGACCAATCAACTTTAGATTAACTCATTATGGATAATATGCATCCCTAATAACATATGTTCATACCAAGCCTTTCTGTAATCAAACACTTCATATAAACATTAGAGAACAGCTCCTCCACCAACCTTTTAGATGTTGTTGGGTCTTTAGATTTGCCCCCCGACTGTGCAGATTTTTCCATTTTCACTGTGAAGAAACATTTTTTGTTTTTTAAATTCTGATTACTAACAGCATCCTGAAAACACTCAGCTCTTTAAAGATGATAACTACAGTTCTGCTCAGATAAAAGATACTTTAACAAAACATAAAACCTTCTCAACTGTGAGCTACAGGAATGTTTGTTACAAGACAATAATCATTTGTTTTATTTTTCAACTGTTCCTGTTCAATCTGAACTGTAAACATTGTATTTCAATGAAGTTGTGACAAAGATTTTCAAATGTACTCACCYGTTTTCATTTCTGTGACCTGCAACAACAAAATATTTATAAATCAAGACAAATATAAACAGCTGACTTTATTTTATTTTAAACC
>NW_013952940.1:280872-283149 GCF_001266775.1 Austrofundulus limnaeus
TAATTATTGTACCATACTTTGATTACAACCTGCTTTGTAAATAAATTAACTGACTGTTCTGGTTGCTTGTTTTTCCATTTTAATGAGCTACAAACTAATTTCTTAACTTTAAAMGTTCTAATGACTTTTTTAAAATCTAAAATATTCTAATAAAATGCAGACTTTAGTTAGAAGTTTACAGCAAATGCAATAAATCCCAAAACCTAAGTCAATTTTCTAAAAAGACACTTGTTTTCTTAAAAACTGCTGCCACTAATAATAATTTTAAAAAGACATAATTGAGCTTTAACAGTCTTCACTCACCTTTGCAGACGTATTTTTAGCTTGATCACTGCCGGCACACTTTGTCGGATGTTGTCCTGACGTGGAACCAGCTTTAAAACTTCAGCAAAGATCATAAAAACAAATAAATCGTTAACATCCGACAGTTAATAATCCCCTCAGAACTGCGCGTCAGAGGAAACGTGAGCAGAACCTACCTTTGCTTTGGTTTGGTTTTCTCAGCTGAAAGTGAAGAACAAAAACACGAGACTCAGTTTTGATTTTCAGGAAATGAAACTGAAGGTGGAAATGAGTCATTTCCGCCTTCGGGATGTAACCAGGTCATGATAAAACAGACAGTAAAAAAAGATCTTTATATTTATTTTTSACTTTAAACACTCTCACCGAGCTCGTCCGTCATTTTCTTCAGCTGTTGATCCAGGTCCCTGAGTTCCTCTGGGTTCTCCCCACACAGACTTCTGGCCATCTTGTTGGCTTCTAAAGCTAACTGCTTCTGGTTGAGGAGGAACAGAGCTTCACAGTATCGATAGTGACCCTGAGAACAGAACAAGCTTTAGTTTCTGGATTACACCTGAGGTTTATCACCACAAACAAAACAAAACAACTAATTAAAGACTCTGAAGGAACCCGTATCACCTGCTGCTTTTGATGCCGAAGTTTAAACTGAGATCATCTTAGAAATGATTTTGGTCAAGGCTAAATCAGGGTTAAATTTATGACTTTTTAATGCCAAATTAAATTGAATTTAAGACCAATTTCACAATAAACACAAAGGACAAAAAAATAAAAACTGGAAGAAACTCAGGAATCAAAGTATTTTTGGTTGAAGTATTCAAATATTCCTAATAAACCAATTGTTTTTAACCATATCAAACGGCTTTTTTGTCAAATATAGCAATAACATTCTTAGCAGTCAGTGTTAAACTTTATTTTAAATTAACGACACAAATTTGGAGTTTTAGGACCCACAGTGGGGTCTTAACCCTAATTTGCTGTAGATGAAACCTTAAAGTGCCTGTGACATGAACTTTTTTGTAAGAAATGTGAACACATTTTTGGAAATACAACATTACTGACATATTATGAAACAAATGTCACGATGCTCAGACAGACGGTTGTTGAGATATTTGCATGTGAAGCAACAGGAAGTGATGTCAAAGAGGAATGTCTGCATGTGAACGTTTAAATAAAATGTTACCAATTATTTTAATATTTGAGACAAATTACAATCATCCTATTTACAATGTCTTAACATTTTTAAGACTTCTAACAGATTGATTTAAAACATTTTAAGGCTAATTAAGGCCTTATTTTTGGATTGATGAAGTCAATGACTTTTTAAGGATCTGTAGGAAGCCTGTCAGCTGGTTTGAGATGTTTTTGCTAAAGCTACCTTATGGGATTTGTAGTTTAATCATGACCAGTAGCAAACTTAGCATCATGAAGACAGATCGTGTCAACCTCTGATTACGACTCTTAACTTTATTTATGCAGCCAACGGTTCTCAGGAATGATCAAAAAGACTTGACAGAATTAAATTTAAGACCTTGGGTGAAAATCTGGGTGTTTAAGACTTTTTTAGGCCTAAAATGTAGATTTTTTTTTAAATTTTAGACTTTTTTAAGACCCGGCATGAACCCTGTCTTAATGAGCTGCAGTAAAAACATAACAGGTGAGCGTACCTTTGCCCATTGTGGCTTAATGAGAACGGCTCGTTTTCCATCAGCTGCTGCTTTTCTAAACAAAAACAAAAAAATCATTGAATTAGAAAAAATAATAAATAAAACACATTTTAGTAGTTTACACACAAACAAAAATGTATGGCAGGGCTTATCAACTGGTGGCCCGCGGGCCGAGTGACCAAAGTTCGGCCTACCAACTGGTTCAGTCATCTGTTAAACCCAAACCCTCAGTTTTCCACTTTAACTCCGACAAGTTCTTTCAGTTAAACATAGACATGTTTGGTATCTACAAAAACATCAGAATCTTGGCTCC
>NW_013952940.1:283356-285274 GCF_001266775.1 Austrofundulus limnaeus
CTGTCATAATATGTATCGTATCGCCAAATTCTACCCAATACACAGCCCTACTGTATTCATGATTAACTGCAGCAAAATAAACAATTTCAAAGGTAACATATCTTTGTAATACTTGGTTTATTAACAGAATGACCTTAATTTCTGGATGTTCGGTTCTTGTGCTGTTGGTCTGCAGTAACTGTGGCCCCCGGAGCAGTTTATCTGAATAGCCCTGATGTTTGCATTAATTTTAGAAAAAACAAATGTTTTCCACCTCATCCAGCACCTTTTACATTTTCAGATTTAGCAGTAATGGACAAAAAATACTTACAGATATTGTTTATTCCTGATATAACACAGGGATCTGTTTCCATAAAGAATGTGGTTGTCAGGACTGGAGAAGAAAAACAGTTATTTTAACATRTAAAAGCTAAAATATTTAACATGTTTCAGTCACATTTCTCTGATTATCTCTTTAAAAACAAGTCAACAAAAAATACTTCATTAAGTTCAAAAGATAAATTGTAAAATCGAAGCAGGAAGAATAAAGTTTGCATAAAAAAACTCTGTATAACCTTAATTTCCAAAAAGGGTCTATAAACAATACACAAACATCAACTTATATGTAAAAAACAGCACATTTTCTTTGTTGCAACAAATCAAAGCAGTACTCATGAAATAATAAAACTGGTGCTGTGGATGTTGAAATGGTTCATCATTTCTGTTTAAATCTAAAAGGTTCAAGAACAAACTAGCAAAGGTAAAATCAAGTTTTTGTTTCAAAGATTTTGAGAAACTTATTCATGCATTTATTACTACATGATTAGATTACTGTAACTCTTTATACAAAATCTTGGACCAATAAGGATTTACATTGTAATTCTATGTGTTTTGTCTATTTAATTCATTGTTTTTACTTCAGTATGTTTTTATCAGTTGTTTTATGATTCCTGTACTTTGGTGCAGTTGGTTGCTGTTTTTTTAAAGTGCTCTAGAAATAAAGTTGACATTGACAAGAACCACAGCTTCAGAAGGTAAAATTAAAAACTTTACTTACAAAAAATCGATGGCTTTAGAATAATATCTTACAGCTTCTTCAAACCGCTGTCTCTGAAACAGCTCGTTTCCTACCTTCTTCATCCTTTCACTTTGCTGAAAGAGAAGAAAAACATTAAAAAAATCTTTATAAAGTAACAGTTTCAAAACGTTCTACTTTTCCAGGCTCCATTCTTACCATGATACTGTACTCATCAGGTTGAGACATCAGAGCCGTCAGCGTTCTCTCCATGTTGCTGCCCATGTCCTTAATAAACCTGGCATCTAAACGAAGGATTGTTTCATTTTTACACATTTGTGCTCGTTGTAATAATCAGAAAACTACTGATAATTCTGCTTCAGCAGTGAAAGAAACAGTGTGACTCTCACACTCAGAGAAGATGATTCTGAGGGCATCGTAGCCGGTGGGAAGGTCATCGAATATCAACAGGTTGCGACGAACAGAACGATCATCTTTGTTCTTCGACGTCTCCAAAAGTCGCACCACTTTTTCGAAAATGTTCGGACAAAAAGGCTGTGGGAAAGATTTGAAATCATTAACTGTTCCCTTGAATGTTTCTGCTTTTGTACGTCAGTAACTTGAACAAAACAAAAACTGCTGTGAAGTAGTTTGAGTTCTGCTTTTCTATGTTTGAATAATTAAATACACACCACCTACATCAGGCATTTAGCTAGAGGGCGTGGAGCAAGWGGCACCCCTGTACGCCCTCGGGGCAACGTGATGAACCTTGGGTTTGACAAGTTCTTCCCCACCCCACTACATTATTTCTGTAAACTAATAGGTGTGAAAGTGMCCACAATTTTATGAAGCCAGAGGAAGACAAAGTCTAAATTGTGCCGGCTTGGTTAGAGGAGGTGAGAAGTGATTTTACAGCTTCAGCAG
>NW_013952940.1:285958-296797 GCF_001266775.1 Austrofundulus limnaeus
TTACAGCTTCAGCAGATGTTGTGTCGTCACAATTCATTTCGTAAAACTGTGGGGGTCAGGGGTGGGAATCTTTTACTATCTCACAATTCGGTTCAGGTTTTTTGGATCCCGATTCGATTCAAAATCGATTTTTTTTCATTCAAAACTAAATGTGAGCCCATTTATTGTGTTCCTAAAGTGTTTCATCTTCATTTTGCACAAAGTGAAGCTCAGGTCAAACTCAGTCTCGTTCAGTAAAAAAACAAAATTAGCCCAAATCTTTGCATTCAATGAAGACAGGGTCAGTTGAATCTCTCTTTCCTCCAGTTTTGTAGTTTCCTCTTTGTTTTGCATGCATACCTTCCAGAAACAGCTCCATGTGACGTCAGGATGTCCCAAGTGGTTACACAGTGGAGACCGACAACCTTTGGATTGCCTTTATATACGCTCCTGATCAAAATCTTAAGACCAGTCAAAAAAGTGCAAGAATTTGAATTTTGCACTGTTGGATCTTAAGAAGGTTCTAAGTAGAGCTTCACAATGTTAAAAGAAGAAATCAGGTCAAGAGACAAGAACTTCTGAGCAGGGAATTTTCTGAAAACTGCATTTACACTCAAACATGATTTTTTTCAGCTTTTTTAAGGTTTTTAAGTTTTATATTAAGTTTAAGATTAATCATGATTAATTCACAGCTACTTTGGAATTAATAGAATAAAAATTTTAATAATTTCATAGCCCTAATAAAAATCGATTTTGGGATATTTTAAATTGATTCTGAATCTTTGTAAATGAGAATCATGATTGCGATTTAAAACGATTTTTTAGTGCACCCCTAGTGGGGGTAGTAGTGTTGACACTTAAGGCTGCCCGACATGCTCCATCCCAAGCTGTAAAATCAGCTCACTGTTACTATTTTTGTCATTTTGTTGTCAGAGCAGATTTGACCGCCCTTTTGACACAAGTTTCAGGCTCAAACGTTACTCACAACAAAGTTACGCCCCTCTATGATTCTGTCATACATTTGTAAGTCAAACAACCATGGATGGAGAGAGTAGGTACTGTACAGGTTCCTTCAACGCTCAGGGTTTCTGCAAGTTTCAACAACTCAAATTTAAGACTTTAAGACCAGTATGAATCAAATTTAAGACCTATTTGAGACATACGTACAYGACAGAAATGTACAGAAGAAATGCAGAATTACTAAATTACTTGCAAAGTAAGTTTATTGAAAAGACTAAATGATGAACACATTTTACATGCAGTGTTGTTGATAATGGAGAAAAACATTTAGCCATGATGTTGCAGAAGCTTGTGTGTGGACTACATTGTATTCTGTCTTATTTAGACTGGGACATGGGCCTAATTGTATTTATTCATTCATTAAAACAAAACATCTAATTATGATAAAAATGTTATAAATGAAATTAAAAGAAGCAGAAAGAAGAAAATATCTAATTACGTCTGCTCCCTTTTTTCCCAAAAAGTTAAAACAAAATCAATACAGAGTCCTCGAACAGAGATCAACAGGTGTATTTATTTTATTATTTCTTTACCACTAATAAATACAAGAAATTTTTAATGTAATTCAGCGAATCCCAACGCAAGTATATAAGTTAGTATTTGTTATAATACTATACTTATAAAACACATTATTTACAGAAATACAAAGTTTAAACAGGTTTATTTGATCAAAACTGCATCTGAAAACTAAAGCTATCAGATAAACGTTTGCTAAAATAAAACATTTACTTTAACACGCTTCACTAAATCATTGGCTGTTGAATGCCCCATGAAATGGGATCCCAGGTATCTGGACTGTACCTGTATCCCCTCCCAAAAACGTAGGCGTAGGTCCAACTCTTTGGTTTTGGTGGTTCTATTCAGGCTTTCATCAAACATGAGCACAAACAGTGCAGCCACTTTTKAAATTAGCTCTCTTTCATTAAGTCTGCTAGTCCAAAGTGGGTAATGTGTGCAGTTTTATCTTTTCCACACTTGAATGACTTGGTGATGTCCGAGTCTGGAAACATGGATTGAAACAAGTCTCCAATGTCTTCATTTGCGCTGTATGAGTGATGTTTAGTCATCACATGGAGAATCCAGAGAACCTCCGCTCATAATGTAGGCACCGACCTGAAGACAACATGAAGGTCGCTAACAGGAGTTGCTGAGCCGTTGTCTCTCCGAGGCAGAGAGGAAGGACCAGTGCGGGAGCAGCGGCTGTGGTCGTCTGTCTCAGGGCTTTCACAGCTCTAACGTGCTTATCAATAGCTGCGTTTCCATTGATCATGCAATTTAGAATTTAGAAAATAAATTTGTTCAATGGAAACACGTCAATTTCGAAAAAAAGTTACGTTTTTCGACAAAATGTTTTGCGCTAGGATGAGGTGGTTTTTCAGCCGTATCAAAATTGGTGTTTTTTGCAAAACTGCAATGGAAACACTTTTTTTCACATCACAGGAGTCACGTGATCAACAACCGGCTGTTTCTACTGGTGAAAAAGACGATGATGAAGATAACAGGAAGTAGAAGTAGTAGTAATATCACAGAAGTAGTATAAAATAGTAAACTCACCGACTACAATTTCCCAAAAACACAGCATTCGTAGCCGCTCCCAAGTAGGGACTTGTCTCTGGAAAGCCTCGATAAAAGACGCCGACRTCTCCTCTGATGATGAGCGCTAGTGTCGTGGTAGCAACATGCTATGTGTTTACATCCATCGCTGCCATGTTTGTAATGACTTATCATGAGAACAAACGTATTCACGTGACTTTAATAACATTCCTTACTTAATGGAAACACTGCAGTTGCAAAACTGTGTTTTTTGACATTAACAGAATATCGACAGTTTTGTGCACATTGCAGCTACTTCTTGAATGTGACTCCAACGCGCGTACACCCAACGTTCCGAGTTTTAGCAACATGTTAGCAACATCATGCAGTCTTCTTCTGTTATTGTTGTCGTTTTCTTCTTTTTACTCCTGCCCATGGACCATCACGTGACGTGGACTCTCACAAAAACTGACTGGCTGCAACACGTTGCATGTTTGTCACGTAGCTCATGTTTAAATATGGAAGCACTTTATTGAGCGCTTGAGGCAGGATTACGAGGGCACACGAAATAATGACCTGTTTAAAAAAATCTAAGACAAACACATTAATTCACAAATTTTAGACTTTAGGCCTAAAATCTAGATTTTCAAGTTTTAGACTTTTTAAGACCCCGCGGAAACCCTGGACGCTCTATCCAAGACAGATTTGTGGCCGAACAGGATTTCAGGTTGGAGGCTCCAGCAGGAGGAAACCTTGAGTGTACGGCACCAAGACTGAACTTGTGCATCAACTGGCTTCAAATGGACGATGTTAGGCCCTTAAGACTTACCTCATTCATCAAGTTGGTCAAGCAGAAAATATGTCTGAGTGTGTCCTTCTTCAACTGAAACAGAACAAGAATTTTAAAACAAAATTAATGTTTTAATGGGATGAAACATTAAAATCTCAATTTTGTGGTTTATTTTATTTGGCTAAAAGTTTACTGATGTGCAAACAACATGAATTAAACGAACTGAAAAAAATTTATATGTGAGCCATCACATCGAAACKAGGATTAAGTCCAAAAGTTGTGTATGGAGAAAAAGGCAAATACAGTGTTTTGACTAAAATGTTAACAAAAATTGCATTTTGTCAACATAATGAATAAAAGCCTTATTAATGTATCATTTGAATGAACTGTCTGAAATTTAATCATAAAACAAAATTTGAAGCACTTTTTTGAGCAGTAGCAACAAAAAAAACTGATTTTGAGGGAAAAAACTTAAAATTTTAAGATTTTCCCTGTGAGTTAGCAAAGTTTTGTTTCTTTTTAGCTGGGAAATCTCAATATTCAAATATAATTTGAGGTTTCCTCTTTATAAGGACATCAAAAATTCCTCATTAAAGTGACAAAATTAGGATTCAGACCAAATATTTATGTATTATTGTAACCAACAAGACAAATTAAGTCATAAATATGGATTTAATTATGATATCAGAATGATCCAGGTATCAAAATGTAGCTTTTAAAGCCAGAATCTGAAAATGTAATTAGGTCATTTTGACCAAATTTGACTTAATCCTCATTTCGATTTGATGGCTCACATATTTTGTCGCTGCAAGAAGCTCAATATCAATCCTACAACTTGCAATTCTGAATGTAAATAGCCAAAATAAAATTAGAACAGTAGCTTCACACTACTTTTAATTTTAAAAATTTGTTAAATAAATGTTCTCATAAATACGGAAACCGAAAGCGAGCCTTTTCTCGAGATAACGAGTTATGGTTTTCTTGTGCATCATTCAATAAATATGAAAAGTATTTATATGCAGGAAACGGCCGCTCTCGRCTTCCGTACATAAATCAGTGATGTAGCATTTAATAAAACATCCTGTGCTTTACACTGAATCCCACTCACAGTTAATATATCCAGGTCAAACATGATGGATTCCACAACTTGTATCCTCATTATGTGCTTCAGCTCCAGGGCTTCGCTGTCACTGAGAGGACAAGATCAGAAACGTCTGAACAATCTGAACTTCACATTAAAAGTGTTAACACCGAGTGCTGCAGTCGTTCTTACTTTGGGTTGACTAATCCTATGCTCCGAGCCCAGTCACCTTTGACAGAATTATCCGGCTCCAGCAGGATGGGAAGCCAAAAGACACAAACTTTCATTCGCTGTGCCGCATCTCGTTTGGTTTTTACAGGGATGGCGCTCCATCGAGCAAAAACCTTCTCTAAAAGCAGAAAGAAGACGACTAATTTAAGGCACAACAATCCAAAGGAAGAACACTCACACTGCATTTATCTTCAGATTACTTTGCTTTTAGATAAATATGGTGAAAAGTCTTGAATATTATAAATGTTTCTCACCTGGATTATAAACAGCAAACACCTCTTCTCCCTAAGAGATAAAAAAAGTTTGAGTGATAGGAGAGGAAAATGATTTTATGTTGTTTCCTCGGCTCATTACTCACATCGCCGTCCAGATATCTGCACTCGCCATCAGAGTCCGAATCTGACATTTTGTTCAACTCTGCAGAAAACATACACAAACTGTGTTAGTACTTTTTACATACCATCCCTGTTTATTACCTACATTTATTTGTTTTGGCATTTTAAAGCTGTTTCAATAAAGTTAGGTGACTTTAGTCAAACAAAATTACTTGTAACAGCGTGAATTAATTGTTGAAAATACCTTTCAACAATTACACCCTCCTCCCTGATACACCCAGCAGAAGTGTTGCTATAAAGTTTGGGTCATATCGCCTAGCTCTAAATGACCGCACAGACCGGTCCGTCTCTAATCCCCCTCTGGTCAATCGTAAATCACAGAAAAAGGTGGCAGCCTCCCGCACAGACTTGAGCTTACAGAAACGAGAGGTTCATGGAACAAAACTGGGTTCAGCTGGGTTAAAGCTCAGTTTACAATTTTCCCTCTGCAATAAATCSCACGACCAGGTCACATTAATGGTCCGCAGCATCGGCTTACTTTGTCTAATTTTGGCCTTTTCTCTTCTGTTACTACATCACTTGGCAAGACAAAAGGCACATGGAGGGGAGGCTGGGTCCAAAGCCCYCTTACCTCCTCAGTCAGTACAGAGAGGCTACCAGAAGGAGTCTGACTCAGTCTGGTCAGTCTAACAACAYTTTTTTCCATTTTAAGGCCCAACCCCAGATTCTCGCCAAGTAGCGAATGTTAGCTTGTTGTTTGAATGCTATTGTTGCTGTTAGTGCTGGGCGGTATGACCCGAACTATATTTCACAGTATTTTAAACAGTTATCATGGTATTAGGTTGTATTTTTCTTTTCATCAAAGCCCAGCTGATACAGCCGTATGGCTGAAACGATTCCTCGAATAATTCGAGTAATTCGATTACAAAAAACCCTCGAGGCAAATTTATCAGCCTCGAAGCTTCGTAAAAAATACACACTGTTATAATCAGCGCACTTTCGTCCGCCAGGAATGTTATTTGTTTACCAATGCTACTATTTTAGCGCTTCCGCTAAAAGTTACACTGTCGATGCATTGTGCGTGTATGCTTGCTAAGTGCTATATTTAGCTTTAGAAGAAGACGAAGAGTGCCGAAACGAAGCGCCCAAAGAAATGACGAATTTAAAAAGTATGGTAACATTTAAAACTAAACAGAAAAAACAACGTGCAGTACGCTTCACGTCCGCCATGTTTCTGCACCGCAACAAAAACACTGCTGCATGTAGCGAACASGTCCGGAGGTAACAACAGGTGTCGTTCACGTTCTCTTTGGTTACCTAATCTGTGATAATCTGTCAGGTTACAGAYGTACAAGGAGGAGGTATATTTAAGCTAATTTTATTTGTGCTGACTAATCATGGTGACCTGGCAGGGTTTTATTAAACAGTGTGTAAGTTGTGTGATTAAAAATAAGACTTACTGTGAGTTTGTCAGATAAAAATAAAAACACAACAGATCGACAGCTTGAGCTGAAACACTTATTTGTTGATATGATTTTATCTTAATTTAAATAAGATACTTGGAGTAAATGTTTCAAGTTTAAAAGTATTTATAGATAGTTGGATTCCTTTAATTATTTGCTGCTACTTTTATGATTTTAGCCTTCATTACTACTGTCATATTTGTAACTAAGCAGTCAAGACTTAAACTTTTATTGCCTAAATGCACCAACCTAATAACAGTTTTAAAAATATATTTTTGTCACAATTAACAACTGAACTCTACAAAACTAAATTGCAACACCCAAATGTTTATATTAACAATTTTACTTGTTAAATTTCTAACCCCCTTCAGTTTTCCAATCCATAACATGTGAGTGTTTTTAATTAAGGCCTCCTCAAACCTCACACACATAAATACAAACAAATGGAGTTTAAAATGCATTAATTAATACAACTGGTGTAATTTTACTTTGAATGCAGCAGGGTCATCAGCAGGTGTAGATTACCCCTTCACAATATTAAATAATTGTATTTCTCATAAAATAAGCTTAATTAATTACTGCAGAACATGACAATTTTTATATCAGATTACTCGATTAATCGACTACTAAAATAATCGTTAGCTGCAGCCCTATTAGCAGCATAAAAAGTATTTTCTTCTACATCAGCGAACAAATTTTTATGTCCAGTATGAATCCATTTTAATGCTAGTCTCATGTAGGTCAATCAAGTGGCTCAAGTTTCCACTTAGTTTCAAGGGATTTGGTGTTTTGTTTGAGTGTGAATTCATATTTCACAACTGCATCACTTGATATAGTTAATAACCCTTTTAATGTTTGATACTTTGCAAATAATTGAAGTAGCTCTGCCTGCTAAACAAGCTTGACTTCAAGCCCTGCATTAATTACATGATGAGTCTATTAAAATAAGAAGTATGATCTTGCTGAAAGGGGCTCTGCAAACCAACAGCACGCTGTAAGAACACGTGGGTGTGGTTCGGTTAAACTAGTCCGACTTCGTGTCTGACTCAACCTTTGTAAACAACTGGAAAATAACTGGAAGTTATTGAGTAATTATTTTAAAAATGACCATCACAGCCAACAACTGCACTAAAAGGACATTAATATATAAAAGGCGGGTTGTAAAATTGATGAATTGTTTGGCAAAATTCAGAGAAAAACACAGACATCAATGAGCCCGAGAAAATTAGCATGTTTGTAACTTTACAAGAGTTAGCATCGCAGCTAACAGGGCCGAGCTGTCCATGTACGGGTACTAAAGAAAAATATTATAATCAAGTAAACACGTTAGCTCGAAAATACAATAGACTTTAATATTAAGGTACTTTTTATAAGCAGATTAACAGCTTATCGCGTTTCGTTAGGTTTTTGTCAGTCAGTTTTAGGCGCAACACTACGACATTATTACGATTTTAAAAAATTTAAACCAGATTTTAGTTAGATAAGAATAAATAAAATACCAACCTTGGACTGTCAGCTTTGAACTTAACTCTGAAGCTCTCAAGTCCCTTTTTTTAAAACATAATGTGCAGATATATGACACCGTCCAACTCAACAAAACACAAGTGGAGGTTTTTTTTTAACTTCTTCTTCTTCTTCTCTGGTGGCACGTGTGCCTCAGGAAGGCTCAGCACCGCCCCCTGCAGTCTGACACCGGTATTACACACACGAATCAAAACCCCCAGCAGTCTCCAATCAGAAACACAAACTCAGTGTTGTATACAGCAGTGTTTCCCAAACTTTTTATCTTCTGACCCACAAAATATCCATGGCAAAAACTTCACTCATTTGTAACAAATAAGGCAAAAATCTCATTAATTCAGAAAATCTTTTCAGGACCCCACCTTGATGTTTCAGGACCCCACTTTGGGTCCCGACCCCAACTTTGGGAAAAGGTGGTATAAAGTATCTCAAAGTGATACTTGAGTAAAAGTTCAAGTATCTTATCATAAAAATACTTTGGTAAAAGTTAAAGTCTTCTCGAAAACTATTACTTGAGTAAAAGTCATAAAGTAGCTGATATTTTCTGTACTTACCGTAAGTATCAAAAGTAAATTTCTGACACAAAATCTACTTATTAAAAGTAAAAGTACTGAGTAAAAGTGAGCAGTTAGATTTTCCAAAAAACATATTTTCTAACAGCGTGCAGCTGTGATGGGTTGTGTACAAGCTAATAGTGTGTCAGAATGGTATATATTTATACTTCTCATCCAAACACAATTAAATTCACTCTATAGGAGACACAGTTTATCAGGAGAGGATTTTTATCTCAGAATAAAACAGGAGTAACAACTTTCTACTTTTTACCTTTTTTAAAAATGTAGTGAGTAGAAAGTACAGATAATTGTGTAAAAATGTAATGAGTAAAAGTAAAAAGTATGCAGAAAAATAATTACTCAAGTAAAGTACAGATAACCAAAAATTCTACTTAAGTACAGTAACAAAGTATTTGTATTTAGTTACTTTACAACTCTGCTAACTCTGCTTTTTATGCAGAAAATGGATTTTGCAATCTTAAACGTGTTTCACAGATCATTGAGATGTTTAGAATATTTTATAATCAAAGCACAATCAGTTCTGTGATAAAAAATGCTGTGATTAAGTGTTTTAAGAACAACAAGATCCTAAGGACTATCTGGTTACACGCCTCACACTGATACAACACAATCACACACAAATGTTTCTACATCTGAATTATTTTTCTTTTTTTTAGTGGAACTTCCTTGGCTGTGAACTGGGTCACCCAAAGGTGCATCATGTCCCCTTCTGCAGTTGTGTAATTTCCAGTTCTGAAGAGAGGTGTTTAAATGACGTGTTGTGAAAGAACTTGTGACTCAAAGTCCTGAGTACTTGGCCCAGGCCCGTGCAAATAAATATTCAAGACTAACTTTCCTGCAAGTAATTCAGGTTTATGCTTTGAATGTCACTCAGGTACAACCACAACACATTTAGCTAATTATTAGTTTAAAAAAGGGAAAAAAGAGTTACAACAAAGGGAAAACACCATCATTTGAATCAAAAATATGGTTTATTTTATGAGTGAGTATACTCAGCCACTACCACAAACAGCTCATTATCTTTGCATATTTAATGTAAAGATATCTTTGCCTGTTTGAATGACTCCAAAAAGGTTATTCAGGTTTAGATGAATATGCATTATAGTTTCATTAAAATTATCATCTGCCTTCACCTTTTAGCAGTGTACGAGTTTATTCAAAGCATTATTTGAGTGTTTTTAGGGGGAAAAAGCCAAAAATTTATTTCTGTCTAGTTTGTCTTCAGCTCAAAGTCGTCCCTCTGCCTGACCAGGCTTTGGAGGATCTTCTGGGGGTAAAGGAAAAGGTTTCGGTTCTGCTCCAGGTCCTGAGAGTTCATAATGCGGGTCAGCAAAGCTTGTTGGATGGCTGCAGACTCACAGGGGTGGTGCCGGACTCTGTGACTCACTTTTCTCTGAGGCTCGATGACTAACAGGCCCAGCCAGCTGTCCTCCTCCTCCCTGATACACCCAGCAGACGTGTTGCTGTTTGTCTCGCCCCTGGTGATGTTACTGCTTCCTTTCTGCTCACTGAGTCCAAAGTCTTTGCCGGCTCCATCTGTACAGCTGCTGTTAACAGTTACACTGGGCAGGGTGGAGTTGTTGACTTTATGAGCGTGCCTACTGATCACAGAGCTCATAAACCCGATGGCAGGTCGAGGTTTGGGCTTTAACGCTCCTGGAGCTCCAGTCTCCACGATGTTTCTGCGTAAATAAGCTGTGTAGCCTTTAACCAGGTGCTTTAGTCCGGTTTTATAGGACAAACGCAGCGACTCAGCTGACCCTAAAGGAACAGAGTTCAGACGAACCTGTCAGAGGAAGAACAAAATGTCATAAATATGAAAAACATAGAAAATATGGTCTGATTACAACCTTTTGTGTGTTATTAATGGTGTCAACACATAAGCACTGAGGCACCTTTATTAGTCTGTAAAAATGACTTTTTTATCTTGTTGCATAGCTTTTAAATAAAATGTGCAAATTATACTTTAAAAATGCACATGCTATGACTTTGGATAAGTGGTACACCATAGAAAAAATGCAAAAGAAAAGTACAAAAATCAGTGGTAATCAATGGGATTTTGGCACAGCTGAGAAAATCCAGTTCCGGACAATCTTGTTTTTAAAGATAAAAACTAATTTCAAAGACAAAACTATTTAATTTGGTACATGCATTTAAGTAAATTAGCAGTGAGATTTAGAAAATTACTCAAGAGCTGCCACCTGAGTTAGACTTTACACGTCTGCACTCTTCCTTTTTACACAAAGGCTAGCAGGCTAATCTGAGGTTGTTCTTCCATGAAGCAGCTCTGTTGTCCTCCATCCATATTTTA
>NW_013952940.1:297085-298611 GCF_001266775.1 Austrofundulus limnaeus
TACTTGAGTTATTAATAATGTCTTTATTTTTTTAATTTGGTGCTTAAGAAATACATACAACGATAATAAATCATAAAAATATCACCTCGATTGCACAAAAACAACAAAAATCAGGACCTAAAAATGCCCCAAACATATTTGTCAGTTAAATCATGTGCAGAATAATGAGGTTAAATCAAGAATTCAAGGATTTTCATTCCAARTGTCCAGTTGGTTCTGACCTGATGGAGCCTGGTGTGCAGATGAAACACAGCTCCTGTCAGCCACTGCTGCATGGCCTCCGTGCTCATCCTCTTCTTCGTGGTCATCCTCTCGTAGTGATCGAGCAGCTCCAGTTTCAGCCGCTCGTCGTAGAGCTCAGTGGTCTCGGACATCTCCTCCTCGCTGTTGGCGACACCGGGGACGAGGCTCAGGTAGGCCCGGATGATCCGGCCGATTCTCGAAGATGCACCAATGCCAAAAATCCTCTTTGCTTCGGACCTCCGGACAGAAACGGGGCTCTGTGTTGAACCTTGAGGGCGAATCTGATGAGAATTTGAAACATATTTGTTTTTAAAACACAGCTGATTTGATTGAGTGATTTACAGGTTTTTGCAGAACTTGAAGACCTACTGAAGAGCAGGAAAACCAACTACAACTAGCATGGTGGACCAAGACTGACACCACTGGTTTTTAGAGCAACAAGCATGTTAAAGGGGTGTTTAACCTACTTGTTGGGCGACCTGGTCAAAAAGCACGGACAGTGCCAGAGCAACGAGGCCCACCCCTCCATGTGTGACCCTGCAGCAGCCCAACTCTGCAGTCAGGTTCTGGTGAAAGGCCGCCTGCTGCTCCTGGCTCATGCCTCGCTGTAAAAAGCTGTACCGGTGCTGCAGCGCCGCAGCTGAATCCAGAGACAGGAAGGTTGAGAGAACAGGATCCAAGGAGATGTCTGGGATTATGTTGGCATCTCGAGCCACAGAGAACAGCTCCTGGACCGTGTCTGAAGATGGAAGACACAGTGTGGGACCCGTCAGGATCATGGCTGAACCTGTCTGATCAGTGTGTGCTGCAGGTTGTTTACCCCTGTCAGAACAGACAAGACCACCCAGTCCACCAGAGAGAAAAATTCAGAACCTCTGTTTAAATTGGCATTTAGACAAATTCTTTAAACATTAACCTGAATGTAAATAGAGTTGGTTTATTCTGAGAAATTAACTTCTGACTTATGTCAGTGTAAATTATGTTATTAGCAACTCAAAAAGAGGCTTAAACAACCAATTTTATACCAAATTATTACCTTTTTGGCAACATATATACAGGCGTTTACATTCAGTGATGATGAATTATAAAACTAATTAACTAACTATTAATATGTTAGTGTGTGCTTTTAATTTCATTAGTTTTGGCTCGTGTTTTGTGACATTAAAAATTGTAAAATGTTACAATGTGTTGTTCCTCCGAGGCTTTATCTAGTTTTAGGATGTATTAAGAACATAAAACACACACACACACACACACACACACACACACACATATATATATAT
>NW_013952940.1:300253-302241 GCF_001266775.1 Austrofundulus limnaeus
CATATATATATACGTATATATACATATATATACATATATATACGTATATATATATGTCCTTGCTAAAGTTAGCAAGCTAAACTGATTTTTTTTTCAAAAATTTCCAAAACAATTATGACTGTAAACAGCTGTTCGGCTTGGAAAGTATTGCCCTCCAGCTGCTGACGCTCAAGCACRGTTCCAGCGTGATGACGTCACAAATTTGACGTAGCGACGCAGAGGAAGCGGAGGACAGGGGTTTGTTGTTCCTGCTAAATGATCGGTGAAAACAGGTGAGTATGAAAGCAGCGCTGCGGCTTCATAACCTTTCAAACAATGTAAACTAAAAACGATCAGACTCATTCATCCCGGCTCCGTTATTTCACCACGAAAAGCTCGTAAAACCAAGCTAACATCTGTTAGCTGCTACCTGACCTCCAGCATGAATGAAGACTGAACACTGGACTATTTTAAATATACTTAAAACTATATCGTGTCTGCACTAAAAGCAAGAGCGCAGCCTTTATGATTCAATATGTCTGAAAACAAAATAAATCGCTTAAAGTGGTCTTTAGTGTCCAGATCGACTGTAAACCTTTGACTTTATGCTCTTACACCTGTTATTAAACATAAAGGAAGTATTTTAGTAATAAAATGTCACCCATCAGTGTGTCTGCTGACACTTCCGGAGCTGGAACCTGGAGGCAATAACATTTTTATAAAACCCTCCTTTAAAGCAGGAAAGAGGCTCAAATCTGTTTATTTCTTTAGAAAATGTAGGATGGAAATAATTAAATCAGTAGATTTATTACCTTCTTGTTTGGGTTCAGTTGAAAAAGCTACTTAAACACATTAAAATACAAATTTAATTCTGTTTGTTTGCATAGAGCTAATTTACAATAGGTCATGTCAGGAGAATATAAACCTTCACATATGTTGTAAAGGGTCACTTCATCACAGTGTCCTGTCCTGAGCAGCTCAGAGGAGACAGTGGAGAGGAACGACTCCATCCTAACAGGAAGAAAAGACCATGTCTTTGTAATAAATCAAACGTCTCGTCTTTCATCCCAGGCCATCATGAGTCAGCGGACAGAGCGGCGGGGCATTCACGTGGACCAGTCGGACCTGCTGTGCAAAAAGGGATGCGGTTATTATGGAAACGCAGCGTGGCAGGGCCTGTGCTCCAAGTGCTGGAGGGAGGAGTACCAGCGTGTGCGGCAGAAGCAGATCCAGGATGACTGGGCCCTGGCAGAGAAGTGAGAGCGTATTCAGACTGGGAAATATCATCAAAAGAGTCACCTGACTTCCTAATGTTACTGTATCTAAACACTGACTTTACCTGGGTCCAGGTTGCAGCGAGAAGAGGAGGCAGCGTATGCCAGCAGTCAAGGAGCGCACTCCCAGTCGGCGGCGGCGCAGCAGAACCCGGGACACGCCTCCCTCGGCCCCTTCTCCAAGTTTGAGGAGAAAAAAACCAACGAGAAGACGCGTAAAGTGACCACCGTCAAGAAGTTCTTCAGCCCCTCTTCACGGACCGCCTCCAAGAAAGGTGCCGCCGTCGACTCGGAGCTCGCAGTCATTTGTTGTCCTAGATAATCTGAGAGCATCTGTTTTTCTTTGTGGCATCTAATCCAGGGGTTCTTAACCTTTTTGACCTCGGGGCCAATTTATTGAACATAAAGTGGCACGAGACCCAGTCAGACATTACCAATGTATGGATCAAAATGATAATTATTATAAATCTTAGTTTAATTTTCATTGTATTTACATCATAACTAACACAACTGAATTAAATACACTTACAGTTTAAAAGTAAAACTCCTGTCAAATAATCAAAAGACATGATTATGACAAATATTTTTTTATTGTAACCTGCCCATAACAATTATTTGAACAAATACAAAAGTCAACAGACCACTCAGGCTTATCAGTACAAAAATATGTATTTTTTAACACAAACAATAACAAAAATAGACAATTCAAAAAAATTATGGGCATAAAATAAATAA
>NW_013952940.1:302430-304905 GCF_001266775.1 Austrofundulus limnaeus
ACAGTCCAATGATCATTTTACTGATATGTATAAAGACTGCAAAGGCTGAAAAATCTTCAAGTCTGTATGAAATTGGAGGTAGTTTGAGGATTAAATTTTTTATGCTTTTTAAGCTAAAAAAAGGGGGGGGGTCGAATTATACATGAGATCATATTATACATGAATAAATACGGTAAATATTTTGGTGCTTTTTTCATTTGCTTCAGCCTTTATCACTACTTTTTAGTTATTTTCAGCTAATTTTAGCTTTATTTATGCAAAACTCATCTTTTTGTGATCATTTCAACTTCTTACAGCTTAATTTAGCAAACTGTTTCTTTCTGCTAATTTCAGATTTTTCAGCTTGTTAAATTTTTCAGTTAATTTGATCTGTTTGTTATTTTACAACATTTTGCAACTTTTTGTACTTTCGTTTTTCTGCTAATTATTATTTTTTCTCTTTCACTGCCAATTTGAACTTGTTTCTGCTACATTTAGCTTCTCATTGCTACATTTAACTGCTTTTACTTATTTGACTAACAACTTTTAGCAAAAATCTTTCATCAATAAGCATTCACACTCCTTTTTTCAGGAAAATGCAAATAGTTTGAGAGTTGATTGTGACTTAAATTAACACTTTATTGGGTTTTTGAGTGTGTTTTCAGTCATTTTAAGTCAATGTAACGTCTCTAAAATTTGTTTCCGAGGAGTCCAACTTCTTTGTAACCTTTGAAGGTAATCCTAACAAAACAAAATCAGTTTTTTAGATTTTTCAAAGTTTCTTTCTCAGTCATTTTTTATTCTAATTCTTCTTTCTGATCATTTAAACATCTCAGCTGCAGTGTGTCCTTTAAAAGTCTGATTAAACTGGACAATCAGAGGACTGAAAAAAGAAGTGTTTAAACTGTTTAAAGCTGATGAACGGTATTTGAAACTCATAGAAAATGAAGACCTGAAACAGGAAGTGAGAGATGCAGCTTCCAGCTAACATTATTTAGTGAATCCTCGTGGTAAAGCACTACTTTGTGTCTCAAACTGTTACCTTCTAGTGTTTGTCGTCATTTGCTGACAAGACTGTGGAGAGGAGCATAACCAAAACTCGTTTTTTATACGGTTCCCTCTTCTCAGAAGCCCAAGAGGGAAAGTCGACCAGTCCGTCCATTAGCCGCCATGCTAGTTTTGACACGGACCAAGTGTCTAAAGACTTTGTGGAATTCCTGAAGAACCTCCACAAGCCCGGCCGTGAGATCCACAAGCAGTGCAGAGCCTTCCTTATGAACATGTCGAGTAAGAAGGTACGTGGTAGTGGAGAGGTTTTTGTTTACACTTTGCCTCTTTAATGATCAAAAACATGTTTTTATTAATCAGGACCTGGGTGCCGATGAGCTGTCCGAGTGTGTTCAGGATTTCTACCAGAACCTGGCCGACCGCCTGATGAGTCACTTTAAAGGTTAGCTGTGAAACCTTTCAGCAAGAATTAAACCATTTTGTTACAATAATTGACCCTTTGCACGTGACGTCACGCGCCTCAGAAGACCGCCCCTTTTCTCCATGTTGGAYRGCAGAAACAGACATGCATCCATGAGCTACTATTGAGCTAGAGGAGAATCAGGCAGTAGGTAGCCTAATAACGTTCTGTTGATTTAGCTGTAAAAATGGTCTTCAGCTGCTGCGCAGTCGGCTGRATCTGGAGACTCTTTATGCTCCTCACMWWWKGTGAGGAGCATAAAAACTGAAGGCTGCCTCTCCGTGTTTGGTTCTGACCCTGGGAACAGAGAGCAGGCCTGTCCCTGACCACCTGAGGGCTCTGGGTGGTTTATAGCAGACCAGAAGATCAGTCATATATTTTTGCCCACTCAGTGCTTTATAAACCAGTAGTATTTTGAAATCAATTCTTTGACAGATGAGGAGCCAGTGTAAAGATTTAAGAACTGGAGTTACATGGTCTCTTTTCTTGGTTTTTGTGAGGACACGAGCAGCAGCGTTCTGAGCTAACTGCAGCTGCCTGATTGATTTTTTAGAGAKACCTGTGAGCACAGCATTACAGTAGTCCAGTCTACTAAAAATAAATGCATGGACAAGTTTTTCTAAGTCCTGTTGAGGCATCAATCTTTTGATCCTTGATATATTCTTTAAATGATAATAGGCTGACTTCAGAACTATTTTTATATGGCTGTTAAAATTCAGGTCTGAGTCCATGACTACACCCAGATTTCTAGCTTGGTTACTGGTTGTTAAGGTCACTAATTGAAGCTGAGTACTAACTTTTAATCGTTCCTCCTTGGCACCAAAAACAGTTATTTCAGTTTTGTCTTTGTTTAACTGAAGAAAGGTTTGGCACATCCAATCATTAATTTGATCAATGCAATTGATCAGTGTTTGAATTGGATCATGATCTTCTGGTGATCATGTTCTTCACTATGGTCATCCGGGACGGACTCAGAGTAGAGCCGCTGCTCCTCCACGTCGAGAGGAGCCAGTTGAGGTGGCTCGGGC
>NW_013952940.1:307050-308000 GCF_001266775.1 Austrofundulus limnaeus
CCCTTCTGAAGCTGCTGCCCCCGCGACCCGACCCCGGATAGGTGGAAGAAAATGGATGGATGGATGGATCTTCTGGTGATATGGTTATATAAATTTGTGTGTCATCTGCATAATTATGGTAACTTGTTTTATTGCTATTTATAATTTGTGCCAATGGGAGCATGTAGATGTTGAACAACAGAGGGCCCAAGATGGAGCCTTGGGGGACTCCACAGGTCATTTTGTTCAATCAGATTTGTAATCATCTTTAGACACAAAATAGTCTCTAATCCTTTAAATAGGAGGAGGAGAAGCTTTTATTTTTTTTCTCCCACGTTGATGGAGTAAACAGCAGTTGCGCATTCAGGTGGTCATAAAATCAGACCAGCTGATCATCAAAGCTGTTCATCTTTTTAATTTAACTGGGAATGGAYCATTTCAGCTAAATATCGAACAAAAAGAAGCGCAGCTCGGAGTGCTGTTGTACCCGGAGCTGGTTAGAAGAGAAGCTACTAGCTTGTTAGCTGTCGTCGGCTCTAAAAGCCATCCATCCGTACAGATATGAACCAATCACACAGAGTGGAGAAAGCACTGCTCAGAAAGAAGGTCTGATGAATAAAATAAGAAAGAACGCGTCTCTGACTGGATTCATAAGGTCTGATGCTAACGTTATTATATCTGCTCAGTGGGATCTCAGGAAGCAGACACTTAATGTAACATGAGCGTCAGACAGAGGTCGCTTTGAAAAACATCTTGAATCACGTATGGAATCAGCAAATAAAAATACATTAGCATTAACAAGCAAGTGTAATGCTGCGTTCACACTGAACGCGATTTCAGCTTCAAAATCGCAGCCAACGCTGAAGTTGGTCGCTCGTGCATTTTGAGGTCAGACGCAGGTCAGCTCTTGAAGCGCTGCACGGCAACAGCCTCCCCGCCCCTCCCTCCTCTGTCGGGCTCTGTTTAATGTC
>NW_013952940.1:310088-311427 GCF_001266775.1 Austrofundulus limnaeus
GTGTGTGTGTGTGTGTGTGTGTGTGTGTGTGTGTGTCTGCAGCTGATGACACAACAGCCATTTTTAGCTGAGTCCTTGGTGTTTTTCTTCCATGTGAACGCTCTGTGGCAGCTGCTGAGCACACGTGTCCCACAGGGGAAATGACTGTAACACACACATGTGCAGGCTTCTTACGCACACACACAGACACACACACACACACAATAAAACCCTCCCCACACAGGCTTCCTTCATCATGAGCTCCGATGATCACTTGTGTTGCAGGGCTCTGCACTGGGTGACCATCCAGATGCTCTGCGTGTCCATGGATGAAGAAATCCCAGACGTGTCTGAGAATGTGGTCAAAGCAATAACAGGTGGGGACATGATTGGACCTCAGATGAGTTCATGTTGTTGTTAGCGGTGGACGTATCAATGCAAATATTAACATCTTCGCATGATTAGATCCATACCTGTGTTTGCACTTTATTTGACTATTTTTTGCAAATATTGGGAAAAATACTCGTACAAAGTACCCTGATACCCAGAACCAATACTTCATTTAGAAAAGTTTTAGTGTCATGTTTAAGAAATGTATAGAAGTTGAAAGAAAATCTTATTTTTATTCATTTTAAAATGGTTCAACTGTACATACTATGCTTTATATTTGATCTGATCCAGTCAGAGTGGCTGTAGACCTATAAGGAAGTAGAGATATCTTCTTCTAAATACAGAGTTTTTAAACTCATTGGGCCTCATGCAAGAACATGTTCGTATTCTATCCTAACTTTCTCTTACTTTTGTTCATACGAAGGGTTCGTACGAACTTGTCATGTCAGATTCAACACACTCTTCTATCTTCAGGAAAAGTGTGTAAACGAGGACCGTAAACTAATGAATGTGTATCAGATGCACGAGGAGAGGAGATTAATTACCACCCCAAAACCAACATATAAGGCTACGTTTTCTGCCTCAGATACCAGGAAGTGTCCATTCATAAATGACATCGCAAAGTAAAATGAAGAACTTTACGAGTTCAGAGATTGAAGTCCTGCTCTCAGAGATCCAGAATAGAAAATCTGTCATTTTTAGCAGGTCAGCTGTGGAATTAAAGGAGCTGCTGAAGCCGAGGAATGAAACGACTGCTGTTAGTGTCGTGTGGGTCGTATACAGTCTCTAGTCCTGCTCCGGTTTTCCTTTGGTCAAATTTTTTTAATTGAAGTGTAAACAACTGTGTTGCATAGTTTTTCATTTATTCAGAAGAAGAGCAACGCTCTGTTGAAGCTCTGTTGAATCATGTTACAATTTAACACAAACTATTAAATATTACTTTGTCCTCTGATTAATATTTAGACCTACA
>NW_013952940.1:311875-315573 GCF_001266775.1 Austrofundulus limnaeus
CATGATTGTTGAATGAAATTAACATAATTATTAATTTAAAAACATGACAGATAATTTGTGAAACAGATCCTGTTTATCCATTAGTTTCTATGTTTGCTGTGAGCTGTTGTCCTGTTTGGTCTGTTTCTGCTCCTCCATGATGTCACAGACACTACCAGTGGACGGGATGGGCGGGGCTCAGTCTAGTGAAATTTAAGTTTATGGGTACAATACATTGATCCACATCGACTTATTGATTGAATGATGATTCAATTACATCAAGGCAAATAAAAACATCGATCCATATAGTCATCATGTTGATTGGTCTCGTATGATATCGTATCATCATCCAAACAAATCAATATCTTGATAAAGGGTCAGATTTTCACCTGTTTAACTACATCTGATCTGTTCAACCTTCGCGTCTTCATCCAGATATCATTGAGTTGGACTCAAAGAGGGTTCCTCGGGACAAGCTTGCTTGCATCACACGCTGCAGCAAACACATATTCAGCGCCATCCGGATAACCAAGAACGAGCCGGCGTCCGCCGACGACTTCCTGCCTGCGCTCATCTACATCGTGCTGAAGGCCAACCCTCCACGCCTTCAGTCCAACATCCAGTACATCACCCGGTTCTGTATCCCCAGCAGGCTGATGACCGGAGAGGACGGGTACTACTTCACCAACCTGGTTTGTTCCAATTCTCAGATGAATCATTTAATGACTTCACTTTGTTGTTTTTGATCTTCTGCTTGCATCATATTCTACAAAACAGTGTTTATTTCAGTATCTATTCTTGTTTTATTTGTATTTTTTAGTGCTGCGCAGTGGCCTTCATTGAAAAGTTAGACGCTCAGTCTCTCAACCTTTCCCCGGAGGAGTTTGAGCGCTACATGTCAGGTCAAGCTTCACCGCGATTCAGCAGCTCAGAGGGCAGCGAGTGGCCCAACGCTGGCCCAGGCCTCGACACTTCTGCCACCAACCCCGTCTTGGCCCAGCTTAACCACAACCTGGAGCTGCTGTCGGGCCTCTGCAGCCGGCAGGACGCCCTGATGGATGCTGCCAGGAGTCTCCAGGCCGATCTGCTCTCCTGGCCCGAGAGCGTCCAGCAGGAAGTGCACGACATCTTGGAGAAGTATCCCCTGGAAATCAGGTCCTCCAAAGTTTCTGCCATCGACACCAACAATGTGGACAACGAGAACCTGCCGTCACCCATCAAACCCCAGGTGTTTGCCGGGTAAAACAAGAAAACCACTCCGTTCTGCTACACTTCCTTCATGCCAGATTTTGTGCTAAATTTTAAAATATTAACAAAAACTACTGGCTCTCATCTGCACCTTAAAGGGATCCCCGATTAGCTGTAACATTAGACTTTATTTAATAAACATGTATTTTAACTGTAAAATAAAGACCATAAAAATACTGTAGGATGTTCAGTTTTTATCATTTTTAAACTAAAAGTTTAAAAATATAAAACAGAAGGGGGCATCTTCTTTGTCAACGCTCTCTGGTTTCATTTAAAAGAGTCGATCATCAGATATTGTCCAAGATTAACCTTCAGGGTGGATATAGCTCGCTAGCAGCCTCGCAACGAGGACCTATCCACGTCATCATTTACCCAGAATGCTTTGTGTGGAAATAAAATGGCTTCGTCCGTGTTAAAATATATTTTTTAATTTTAGTTTAAAATTATTTTTACAGTCTTTATTTCACAGTTAAAGTATATGTTTATCAAAAAAAATGTAATGTTACAACTAATCAGGGATCCCTTTCAAAGCTTGCTAAAACCAACAACTAACACACAACATTTCACACTGAACCTGTAGGTTCAGTTTGTTTTTCTTCATATCATCAATTCAATCCTTTTTTTGTGAATTTGTGTTCAACATTAACAATTTTGAGTCCAGAAATCAGAAAACTTTAATAAGCTATTGCACATCGTTGACWTATGCTTTTAGGGAGGGACTAGCTGACAAGTTAGCGTCATTAGCATAACACAACAGATCTGTTGCTTGTTCTTGTCCAAAAGACTAATGCTAAAATTATCAACCTTATTTTATATCATTGCACTTCACCTCTTATAGTTTTCTCATTTTATTTTACTTTTAACAAAATAAATCACTTTTAGCAAAAGTTGGTTTAAGTCCCAAAGTTGTACATTTACATCTGTGGCTAACGGTGAGTTTTAAGAAATTTAAGCAGGTACTTTAAAATAATTTGTACAGAAACTAGACAGTTCTGTCGTGGTCAAGCTGAAAACCTAATTGGGTACAGTACAAGGTAATAATACATGAATTACCTGTTTAGTTAAGAAGATAGCTGAACTGTTAAACTTTAGCTTCTTTAGCATATAAAAACAATACTTTATTGCTTATTTCAAGTCATTGACACAAATGTTTTTGTGAAAAAGATTAACCTTAAAATTATCTACCTTATTTTTTGTCGTTACATTTTACTTTTTATAGTTTCCTAATTTTATTTTACTTTTAACAAAAGAAAAGTCATTTCAAAAGCTGGAACAGGTCAGATTCTGTGGTCAGAAAATAAAGTTTGTACAGAAATGTTCTGTAGACCGACCACAGAGGTGTAATATGTGAATTTGCTGTTTAGCGAACTGATATCTACCCACTTTGCATTTCCCAATTTTTTTCACATTATTCTCCATTTTTTCATTTGTCTTTTACCTCAAAAAAAATGAACCACTTTTTCATTTCAGGTCCTAAAGGTTTTTACTTAGCATCTGTGGCTAACTGATTTTTTCTTTTATTTTTTTTAACACAGCAGGTACTTTGAAATGTTTAGAGAAAGTAAAGCTGAACAAATTGTAATTATTTACAGAAACTTCATAGTTCTTTAATGATCGAGCTAATAAAAAGCCTTTGTACATAGAAAAAACAGGGTAATGTTTAGTGAGTTTGCGATTCAGCTAACAAGAGACAAAGCATAACTGATAACATTTATTGCACATTACATTTTATGCAGTTTAATTTTATTTTTAATCTAAAAAGAACCCCTTTAAGCAAGAGAAGAAAACAGTTCAATACTAAAGTTGTACATTAGCATTTGTGCTGAATATGGAGTGACTAATCTAAGCGGTTACTTTAAAATGTTTTGAGAAAATAAAGTTTTATGACTTGTTAGTATTATTTACAAAAACTTAAAAAATACCAGTTAGATACAATACATTGAAATATTTAGTGAATTTGTTATTTAGCTAATGAGTTAAAAAGCTAAACTAGTAGGTAATTTAGTTAACTTTATTAACTAACAAAAACATTAAATTAGCACTTGATTTTTGACAAATTTCTGAAACTAAAACTGCTCAGTTTACGTCATTGTTTCAGCATTTTAAACATTTTTAAATGGAATTCAAGCACCGTTCAGTTCTTTAATCAATAAGTTAACGTTTGTAGTTTTTACACCTTTTAATTGTAACAGAGTTCATCTGCAAAAATTACAGCAAAAAACTAAACAAATCACTGAATTCCTGTACAATATCAAGTCAGAGTTTTTTAAAATATAATGTATTTTTTTCAAGACTTGATGCAAATTGACCTCTTCAATGAATCAACATATAATGTGTGAAAAACTAATTGTTGTTATTTTTGTTTTGTTTTCATCACATAATGTAAAAAGAGGCCAGTTCTCTTTTTTGTTCATTTTTTTTTACTGTTTTATTCAACAAGATTATTTTTATTTTAGTGACTAGAAAAGGGA